>NC_056746.1:604147651-604442651 GCF_019279795.1 Protopterus annectens | reverse complement strand
ACCCATGTGGCACAGGCATCGGTGTCGGCTCGATCGGCTCCGACACCGTTACTGGTGGCTGTATCGGCTCCGGCTGGAGCCGATACATCGAAGCGTTCTGCCGGCTCCGAAATCGGTGCCGACAGGATCAGTAATATCGGCTCCGATGACCCATTCCAGGAAGAGGTCGAGGTCTCCTTCCTTGGAGCCGATACTTTCGGCCTCGCCTCTTCTATCGGAGCGGAGCCATCGGAGCCGATCTTCAAGGTCATCCAGGTTGTCAGACCATGACCTAGAGAGAGTGGTCAGTAGATTGCTCAAGTCTCAGGTACTGGCCCAAATGCTACACAGTCCGTCTCAGCAGGCGACTGTTGGTCCACACCCCGTTACAGTTCCTCCTTCACCTCTACCCCACTGCTTGGAGTTGGAGTGTTCGGGCATGGTTACTGCTACGGCTGGAGGACGGATACCCCTTCTGTTCCTTCAGCCCCTACTCTTATCTCCTCTTCCTTAGAGGGATTCGTGGTCGGGCTTCCATGGTCTCCTCCGAGGGGTGAGTGGCATCGGACCCTTGTCCGAACCCGCTCTTCCCCTTGGAGCCTCGGCCTTGGTGAGCTCGGCTCCGACATCTGCCTCGGAGACTTCCCTTTCGGTGGCCCCTGGAGTTCCTAGCTCTTTGGAGCGGGGTCTCTCGGACCTGCCTGGGAGGGGAGCATTCGAGGTGATGAAGAGTGTACTGGCCACTGGTATCAGTCAGCAGTCTCTTCCCGTAGCTCCTCCCTCTATTGTACCTGTTGACATCTCTGCCACTTCTCTTGCTACAGGACCCAGAGATCCTCCGCCTCAGGTTTCCCCATTGGGAATTTCCCCCTCTTCCGAGGATTCTCCTGATGTTTCGGGAGATCCTCCTAGGAAGAGGACTTGTAAGAGGAAGCATTTAGACTCCCCTGAGTCTGTCACTTCGGATACTGACCTTGATGAGTCAGAGGGATCCCCTAGATCCCCCTCTGAGGATGTCTCCTTCTCAGACATCCTAGAACTTCTGAAACAGAGGGGAAACTGGCCCACCAACAATCCCTCTGAGGATGAGTCAGTATACCTAGAGGCGTTTGGATCTCGGCCCTCCACCTCCTGGGTGTCTCCGCCTTCGACCCCCTTATGCAGGTTATTGCACGAAAGGCGTGGACAGCTCCTGACTCTGTAGAGCCAGTCCCTAGGAGGCCTTCTAAATTTATAACTGCCCCTAGTGACAAACAATTCCTTACCAAAGGTGTCCCCGCTGATGCCATGGTGGTGGCTGCGGCCACCAAAAGGAACTTGCAGATCCTTCCGTGCCCGTCCATCCTCCTAATAAGGACTCTAGGACCATGGATAGGTACGGCAAGCGGATGTTTTCCTCAGCGACCTTTGCTATGCGTTCGCTGAATTATCTTTGTCACTTCACCAGACTCCAGAGAGATATCCTGAAGGAGCTGGGAGAAGTAGTTCAGGATCCTACAGCTGCAGGGGCCCAAGAAAAGATTGCTTCGCAGCTAGGAACCCTCAATTCCATTGCTAACTCCTCCATGCGGCTAATATCTTATGCTGCTGATGGAGCAAGTAGAGCCGCAGGCACAGGTGTGGCTCTTAGACGCCAAGCCTGGATGCGGCTATGTGATTTTTGGATCCTTTAAGGCGTCCTTCACAAATTCTCCCTTTGATGGGTCAGCTTTGTTTGGCCCTCAGGTGAAGGAAACCTTGACCAGGTGTGAGCAGGACGGCAAGACTCTTTCTGCTGTTGGAGTCCGTTTTCCACCCCTTCTAGGCCTTATCCCAAAGGACAGAAGGGTGGGAAGATGTGGTTCCGTAAATCCCAAGGAGTCACGCCGATTCACGTGGTCAGTTTACCCCTAGAGGCAGAGGGTGTAACAACAACAGACGCTCTAGAGGCAGAGGGGTCCAAGAATCAGGGCAACAGGGAGTCTCTTCCTGAGAAGCCTTTTCAGCATCCCTGAGGTGTTGCCCGGCTGTCCCTCCTTGGAGGCAGTCGGGAAGATTATCACTGTACCCAGAAGCCTGGCATTCCCTCACTCAAGACAGATGGGTACAGTCGATCATATCCAAGGGTTACATAATTCCTTTCGAGGAAAGTCCCTTCCCCTCAAGTTCCCTTCCAGATGTACCACCCGGTCTAAGGGACATTGCAGAGTTAGAGATCGCAAAACTACTGCAAAAAAGAGCCATTCAGCCAGTTACAATAGACCATTCAGAGCCCGGAATCTACTCAAGGTTCTTTTGGTCCCCAAAAGACGGGAGACTGGAGACCAATATTGGATCTCAGCAGACTCAACAAGTCTGTCAGGAAGACAAGATTCGAATGGTCACTCTTCACTCAATTCTACCCTTCTTACAGAAGGACAACTGGATGTGCTCAATAGATCTTCAGGATGCGTACTATCACATCAAAATTCACAGGCGCTCAGGAGATTTCTCCGCTCGGCTGGGGTCCAGTCATTTCCAGTTCAGAGCCCTGCCCTTTGGTCTCACTACAGCCCCCAGAGTGTTCACCAAATGCATGGCAGTGGTCACGGCTCACCTGAGACGTCAAGGATTCCAGGTGTTTCCGTGTCTCGACGACTGGCTCCTCTCAGCCACCACCAGGCATCAGCTTATACAAGCCAGGGATTACACAATAGACCTTTGTTCTCATTTGCGCATCTCAGTCAACTCTGAAAAGTCATCCTTATCGCCCTGCCAGTCTATTACCTTCATAGGCGCAAACTTAAACACTGTTAGGATGTCAGCTACTCTTACAGAACAAAGAGTTTCAGACATTCAGACTCATGTCAGGATCATTCTGGCCAGCAAGAAGGTACAGGCCAGAATGGTTCTAAAGGTGTTAGGTCTTATGGCTGCGGCCATCACTCTTCTTCCCTGGCTCGATTTTACATGCGCCTCCTTCAGTGGATGCTGTTCACACAGTGGTCATACCAGCAACTCCCAATGCGTCACCAGATTCTGGTGACACAAACATGCAAACAACATCTTGCTTGGTGGATCACATCGTCTCAGGTTCACCAAGGCAGGTGCTTTGTACCTCCGTCCCCGATAGCCACTGTCACCACGGATGCCTCCCTGATCGGGTGGGGGGGTCATTATCAGGGCAGGATGGTTCATGGGACGTGGCAACCGTTCGAGTACCATCTGCACATAAATGTCCTGGAGATGAGAGCAGTGCTTTTAACGTTGCAAGCCCTCAACGACTTTCTTCCCGTAGGGACAATTGCAGTCCACACAGACAACATGTCTGTAGTTTGGTATATCAACAAACAGGGCGGAACCAAGTCCTACCCCTTGTGTCGAAGCGCTCAGACTATGGCAATGGGCGATCTCCTCTCATCGGTTTCTGGTAGCAACGCATATCCCTGGGAAAACCAACATTATAGCGGACAGATTGAGCAGAGCTATTCTCATGCCTCACGAGTGGTCTCTCAAGCAATCCATAGCGGAAGAGATTTTTCTGGAATGGGGTCGTCCATGTTGCGATCTTTTGCTACTCCCCAAAACAGCAAATGTCCAGACTTCTTCAGCCTCTTCCCTCTATCAGGCCATCTCCCCAGAGACGCTCTGACCCAGGATTGGCCCCAGGGACTTCTTTATGCCTTCCCTCCTTTTCCTCTGATCCCTCAGGTGATCCAGAAAGCTACCGGTTTGAGAGCCAAATTGATTCTCATTGCCCCTTACTGGCCTCGACAAGTTTGGTTCCTGTTCCTCCATCGTCACCTTTTGGTGCAGCCGTGGCATCTGGACCCAGTGCCAGATCTACTGATTCACCAATCCGGTCAGCTGCACCGGTCAATCCCTTCTCTCAACCTCACAGCATGGTTGCTCCACTTCCTTCCTTAGCCAGGCTTCCTTTGATCTCTAACCCTGTTAGAGATATCATAGTAGCTTCACTAAAATCCTCTACCAGGAGGATTTACACAAGCAAATGGAAACGTTTCTCTTATTGGGCTAAGGCCCAAAATATTGATCCTTTACTGCCCCTGTTCAGGCAGTTCTGGACTTCTTAGCAGAGATTTTCCATGCAGGCTCCTCTTCTTCCACAGTCAGAGTTCAGTTGGCTGCTATTTCTAATTTTCATGTCGGGATAGCAGATCATAATATTATGTCCCATAGGCTCTGCAGGGCCTTTTGAAAGGAATTTTCCTACTAAAGCCTCCAATCAGGAATCCTCCTCCTCAGTGGGATTTAAATTTAGTGCTGACATCCTTGATTCTTCCCCTTCGAGCCAGCTGTTTCTTGTTCCTGAAATATCTTTCTTGTAAAACTTTATTCCTTGTGGCTATTACATCTGCCAGGAGGGTGTCTGAACTTCATGCTCTTTCGGTTCGACCCCCCTATTTGATTTTTCACAAAGACAGAGTATCTTTGAGAACTAATCCATCCTTTTTACCTAAGGTCGCTTCGAAAAACAATCTGAATCAATCTATTGATCTCCTGTATTTTTCCTAACTATTCAGATAGAGCTGAACAAAAGCTACATTATCTTGACGTTCACCGTCAGCTTAGATATTATTTGGACAGAACAAAAAAATTTAGAAAATCTGATCAACTTTTTGTTTCCTATGCAGATAATAAAAAAGGCCTTCCTGTTTCTAAAGTGACTTTGTCCAGATGGCTTTCTTCGGTCATCACTGAAATTTATACGATCAGGGGAAAACAGCTGTGCTCAAAACCTAAAGCACATTCAACTAGGAGTTTAGCTACTTCTACAGCTTTTCAAGCTAGACTGCCTTTAGACACTATTTGTGCAGCGGCCACTTGGGCCACTCCTCACACTTTTGTTTCCCATTACAAATTGGACTTGGCCTCCAGGGACAGAGCCAGTTTTGGCTCTACAGTCCTCAAGAGTTTGTTCCATTGAGCCACCCAGGATAGAGGTGCTAGGGGCGCGGTCCCATCAAGCAAGAATGAAGGCGAGATTGACAACTTAACATTAAGAAGTTATGTACCTACCATAACGTTCCATGTTAGTTGTCTTCTCGCCTTCTTTCTTGACCCTCCCTCCTTCCCCTGGCCTGGACAGACCTTGTATAAGAAACTATAATGCTAAAGACCATTCAGACCTGGTCCTTTTTCCATTTGTAAGTTTCTTCTTCCTTTGGGAAGTATTGTTTATGCTTGGTGTTATTGCCCTTTTGTCAACAAACGAGATCTGGGTACTTCCTGCCTTGCATCATGGGATATGGGGCTGCCTCGAGCTGGTAAAAGGAGTTCTCGAGCTAAAGCAAGTGCCGAGTCGGAGCCGAGGATCGGCTCCGAACCCATCAAGCAAGAAAGAAGGCGAGAGAAGACAACTAACATGGAACGTTATGGTAGGTACATAACTTCTTATTTTTACCTGTAAAATTCAATATTCATAGTCCTCACATACACAAAGTACAAATATTGCTTATATGGTATTGCATAATAGAATATAAGCTGCATACAAAGGACATTATATTACCTTGACATAAAATCCATCTTTAACACTGAGCATTAAAGCACCATACAAAAAACTATCAATATATACTACACATTGTACATATTTTACTAAAGCATAATATAAAAAGGTATAATATAAGTGACACAAGTATGCCATTGCTTGTCAATTTTGATTATACTAAATATATATATATATATATATATATATATATATATATATATATATATATATACATATATATATATATATATATATATATATATATAGATAGATAGATAGATATCTAGATAGGACTACATCAAACATTTGTAGTAACTGCACTAAACATTGTATGAAATAAGAATGAACAGCATGGTATCATGGATGCTGTTAACAGAGAGTAAAATAAGTAAGGTTGTGGGAAGGGTCTACAAGAAGGTTAATGAAAGTCATTTATGAACTGATAGTAATGGTTTAGTTGCAACTTATGTACAGGATACTAAATATATAATCACCGATTGCATGATATAGTATACGGTTACACAGTTAGATGGCTTTACAGGCTTAAAATAATGAAATGTGCATTTGAGGATGTTAGCCTGCTGGCATGTTAAGATGATTTAGTGATTCACATGAGCCAAAGTCAAATCTTATCCTTGGATTTGTTTATACAGTCTAGAAGAGATTTAGTGTGTTATTTTTTCTAAAGGGAATCAGATGATCTGTTTTCATGATGTTTTAAGATATATCATATAGTGACTGGGGCAGTTTTTGTTGAGAAGACATTTTCTGTAACAATGAGTTTAAAAGTCGCCAGGCTGGATTGTTGCTTCTGAAACAGTACATTAGTTCTCTTTCAAATAACTTGTATTTTAATGGTGTACACTATTTATCATTTAACATTTTAAATGTGAGTATATTTGGAGAGAAGTTCTAGCTTGTACCATTCGCCATTTACATTTAGCTAAAATAGATCAGTGATGCTCCCTGTGATTGTATGAGGCACAAATCTAAGCACTTTGCTTTCTGTGTTTTGAAGTAGCATGGAATTATGAGTAGAAGCTAGTTGTGATGAGTTGTAGTCCATATTTGAATGGGCAACAAAATGTTCAAGACAATAGAACATCAGGTTTCGAGTACTACTAACCTGGAAATTTTGTATGCCATCCTGAGCTGTATTATTACTCTAGCAATATGCTCCTTTTGCACAGGTAAATGTCAGGTTTTAATCTAGTAACAGTCTCATGTACTTCTTGGAGATGGCAGTTAGTAAGCCATAGCCATATGGGTCAGCAATGGATATGCTGCCCTCCTTTTTAAGGAGTCATTCTGCAGTGCTTATTAGTATTTGTTGTTATTAATGATTAATTTGTTTGTAGTTAGGCAGTTCCATAAGAGTTCAAAGCAGGGTTGAAGCTTCTTTGTGATACAGGCAGTATTTCTGCCTGATTTGTGTTCACAGTATTATCTATAGTTGTGGCATCCCAAGGTAAGCCATTTATGAGTAAGGAAAGCAAGAGAATGTCTGATACAGATGCTTGCAGCACTTTTGCAGAGGTTCTGTCTGAGTGAAATTATACATTAGTGCCTGAAATGTGAATACTCTTTATGAGATAGTTATTGAACCATGCGGCTACCTCTTCTGAAAATCCAGTGGATTTATACATGTTAATGAACATAATATGATCCACACTTTCAAAAGTGTCCTTCATGCACAGAAATATAAGCTGGTTAAGAGTCCTAAATACTTTTACTGTAAATTTGGTTAGCAAGGTCAAAGTTGGTGCTGAGAGCATTATATTTAGGTCTGAACCCATGCTGATTGTATGAAGAGTGCAGTTTGATATTAGATGACAGTTTGGGTGTAGATTAACCTTTCCAAGATTTTGGTTACGGGTCATACACTAGGTATTGCGTGATAGATACCACTGAGGAGGCTGCAATGTTATGTATTTATATAATTAGAGTATGTTTGAAACGGCAAGGAATCACCTGTGTAGTTAGAGACAGGTTGGAAAAATAAAGGACATTAGTCAGCAGTTAAGTTCTTTATTCTGACAAAACTGTGGCAAAGTAGAGTGTGGAAAATGATTATTCACTTTACACCAGGCTGAACAGAGTAAATTTATTCCACTGATAAGGGAATGTCGAGAAGCAGGCATGAGATTCAAATTGCTGTATCCAGCTATCTTCAGAATATTCTTTCCTGGAGGGACAAAATCATTTTTTGATGCAGAGCATGCTAAGGAGGAAATAACAAAGGTTTATCCAACAAAAAGTGAGCTGTGAAGCAGAAGTAGATTCTTATTCTTGTTCTTCTGCCAATAAAGACCACTGAGAGACTTTGCCAGTGAAACCTTTTCCAGTGTTTCAACAGAAAATGCTTGAGAGACAGAAGAAAGCACAAGAGTTGACTATAAAAACTGAGAGTAAATTGGAAAATGTTCCTTAAATAGCAATAATAATTCTATCACCCCCAAAGTAAACGAGGCTCAATGTATGAACCGGATAATTTTGAGCCTCTAGCCAATCAGCAACAACCTGAAGCAGAAAGTGAGACTTTGCTATCTAATGACAAATTGGAAGCGAGAAGAGATACTATAGGGACGCCCATGACATCATCACAGTCCGGTGAGTTTCAGGCGAGACTCACAATGGATGTGCGTGCAACTCTAGTGAAAGAAAATACACAGAATAGGAGCGTGGGTTCAACTTCTTTTTAGAAACCAGCCAGGGTATCAAAATCAATTTACCAGAGAAACTAACTGTTCGAAGACGCGACGTATCAAGACAACGGTCCAACAACAAGAAGCAGAGCTCTGAAACATAGTAAGTTGTACTAAAAGTGCTTCTGACTGTCCAAATGGATATGGTATTTTGGCAAAATGTCCTTTAAATTCACTTAATAACTGTCGAGTAACAGCAGACTCTGATAGAAATGTTCCCTTTTACTGTAATGAACTGTTGGAATGTGCAAATGACTATAATATGCCTGCAGGATGTAGTTTGACTTTGACTCCATCTAATGTTCAACAAAGTTGTCAAATGATAGCAGGCTTTGATGAGAATGCTTTTGGTGGTTTAAGTGAATGTAAAGAGTTGTTGAGAAGTCCTTTGACTGTGGATTTATTTAGTAATTGTCATGTAATAGCGGGCATTGTGCCTCACAGCAAGAGGTTCTCCAGTTCGATCCTCGGCTGGGTTGCCTTCTGTGTGGAGTCTGCATGTCCTCCCTGTGGTCCTGTGGGTTTTCTCTGGGTGCTCCAGTTTCCTCCCACATCCCAAAGACATGCTGTAGGTGGATTAAACACTCTAAATTGGCCCTAGGTTTGAGTGCATGTGTGTGTGCCATCTGCGGAAGGTTGGGCACCGGGGTGGCAACTCGACACCATAAAAGTCCACTGCCAGTCATGAGCCCACAGGTGATCCACTCTGGCAACCCCTAACTGGGAAAAAGCCAAAAGAAGAAGAAGAAATTGGAAAGGAGGCAGATACTGGATTTGGGAGATGGAGATAGGAGTAAAAGCAGCAACTCAGAAATTGACAAATAAATGTGAGATTATAAAGCATTAATTATATTTGTAAAACATGACAGAACAAGAAAACTTGGAAATATTGGACTTTTTTGACTTTGTTAAATTTGTAGGGGACTCTAAAGCATATGCCCTACTTTGTGTCATTAATGTTTGGAGGAACAATTAGGAGAGGGGAAGAGGAAGGAAAGAGCAAAACAAACTTTTGTTCTTAACAGTAATATTTGTATAGTGCATGATATCTGAATGCTTTAAAGTAAAGTTTTCTCAGTTATTTCCATGTGTAATGGGGATACTGCAGTAAACAGATGCCCCTGTTTTTTTCCTTCTTTTCTCTTTCTCCTTTTTTATGAAATGTAAGTACTGCAATGTAAACAAAAAGAAGAAAAGTCTTTTCAAAAGAGTATGATACAAGAAATAAGTATGTGCTTTTTCTCATTTATGCAAAGGGGAATAACTGGATTAAGGCTCTCGGCTTTATCTAGTAACAAGTTTTAAGAGAAAGCAAATAAATAAAAATGTATTTATTTTATTGTATTTTATTTTACTTTTTATTTTACATTTGTTGACCAGGATAGTCCTACTGGATATATGTCCATTTTCAGCAGAGGCCCGGGGAGAAAAGCTCCAAGATAATAATGCACATTGAACATTTAGTAAATGCTAGTGTCAAGCAGATTACAGTCATAAGCAATACCAGCATTTAGTACATATAGTACTAAGTTATTTTAAACTACTTTACAAAAAATAACATTATTTTCAAAGTTACATATACATAATGTATATAATAAAGCTATATTCTAGCAAATAAATAAATACTTGTAGTAGCAATCCTGTATCTGATTCTCATAGTAGCAATCCTGTATCTGATTCTCATGTCTCAGTCCAGACAATCTGATAAACAGCAATAAAAACAGAATAAGTCTTTCTTTTATTGGCTTTCTTTCAATGGCTAGGAGATAATGTTTTCTGAAAGCATTCAAATATTTTCTCATTCTGGGAGAGCAATAACGATTATTCAAAACCAGACAGCACTTAGTAGAAGCACAGGCTGTATCATGAGTCTTAGCATGGATAACTTTCCTTTTAGGTTAACCCGTGTCTGTATGGCTGTCAGTTTGGGACAGTTGTTCCTGTTAGGAAGGTAAAACTTCAATATTTGAAGATGTACACAGTTTTTATGTGTTAATATTAACTTAATATGTTTTGGGGTGTATTTGTTTGAGGGCTTTCAATAAAACAAAAAGTTTTGTAAGATAAGACATAGGCTTAAATGGCTATGACAAGATACAAATGTATTAAAGTTCAATCTGCCAAACATTAGTGTGTGCATGTAACACAAAATCTGGAACTAAATACTTAACAAAAAAGTTACAAATAAAAGGTGGGAATAATAACTTTTTAACATACTGAGCCTTTCATTAGTATCTTTAAATGTAAATGGTCTTACAGATATATAAAAAAAGAAAGAGTAGTGAACTATATTAAAAAAATATTGAGCACAAATAGCTATGTTATAGAATGCACATTTGGAAAGAACTGAATATGTGAATTTGATAAAGAAATGATGTTCTTCATATTTCACTGTTGCAGTCATCACATTTGGGTTATCCTGCAGGGGTAGCCCTCAGGACAGTTATTCAGTGGTATACAGGGGCAAATGAAAATAAAAATATTTATATTAATTGCAAAAGGAACTCCAATAGTGATAGAAGAGGATAAAATGATAATGATGGGCATGTAGTACTAATGGGCTACTGGCAAGGGAGGAGGAGGATTACACTGGGATGCATTTATATTCCACCTAAACTGCTATTATGGAGCTTAAAAAAATCTGGGAGAAATAATCAGTTTTTAGCAGGGAATATTACTTATTGGTGGGGCTGGAATTTGATTTGCAGCAGGGAACATGTGCCTGCGGGGCCCAGAAGAAAAAGGAGTGTAGATTTTTGAAGAAATTTATGGAAATATTTGGCATGGAAGATGTGAATTCAGTAGTACGAGTTCAGAGTGAATTTGCGTATTATTCCCTGAGATACAAAAACTGGGCTAGACTAGACAGAGCTTACATTTCAAAGGAACATGTACATTTAATTGAAAGTTCTGATATGCATCCAATAACTGTTTCAGATCACACACCAATAAAAACTAAAATAAAAATGCAGTGTAATTAAATAAAAATAAGACAGTGTCACTTTCCCACCTATCTGTTGAAAAGAGAGGAATTTAAGGAATGGGTAGTGGAAACTATTTGGGGGTTATTAGAGAAGGCAGAAGTTTGTTCTGAAAATATTGCTAGGGAGTTGGATAAAATTAATGTGAGGTTTAAAATAGGGTGGAAATAAAAGAGAGATGTGGTTAAGAAGCAAGAAGAATGATTTAGACAAATGTTAAGGCACTGCAGAATAGGGGAATCACAGAATAAGAAGAGGAGCAATTGCAGAATGCTAAGCAGAAAATAAAGGATTACCCTGATAATATGCACGAATTTAGAAATATTGCTCTTAAGGAACTGTTTTTTGATAATGGCAGAGCACAAAACACTTTTAGTGCAGCAAGTCAGGCAACAGAAAGTAGAAAGGGTTGTCACCAAGATTAGGGAGCTTATAACAAGGAAGATAAGAGATCCTGTAGAAGTACTAGAAATAGTTCAGAAATGTTATGAAAGTCTGTGTAAATCAGAGAAATATGGAGATCAAGAAAAGATACAAATGGAAATGTTTATGGAAGAATTAAATATGCCAAGATTACGGGTAGATGAGGTGGAGTTACTAATAGGATAGGAAGAGATGAGATAAAAAGATCTGGAAGGTGTTGCCTTGGTGAGTTTAATTATAGTGGCTGTCATACAAGTGATTACTAGAAAATGGAAATCAAGGTATACACCAACTTTACTGGAAGCAGTGAATATAGTAACAGAGATAAAACAACTGGAATTGGGATCTTTAGAAAAGGGAAGAAGCAAACTACATAGGAAAATGGGAATTGTGGGAACAATATATGCAGAGCAGGAGCAAGGTTTTAAGAGGCCGGGATTTGAATGAGCTATATAATGCTTAACTGACAATGACCGATGGTTTATAAGTTTTGTATAATGTTTACAACTACAGCTGTTTCGGTGGTGTCTGTGATGTAAACTGTTTGTAACTAAAGTGATATTTTGTATGTTTTTCATTTATATAAATGTAAGATTGGCTTTGTCATATGTGAAAATTTAATAAAGATTTTTTGGGGAAAAAAGACCTGGAAGGTTTTAACAGTATTTTAAAAGGAGGAGAAGTACCAATTTCCTGGAAGAAAGCAATGGTTTCTGTCATACCTAAAGAGGGTAAAGACCCATCAGATCCAGCTTCATACAGGCCTATTTCAATCCTAAACCATGATTTTTAAAGTGTTTATGTCTGCAGTGGCTAAAAGAATGGCAAATTGGATGCAAAAGTTGATAGACAAGGATCAATGTGGTTTTGTGGAGGGGAGGCAAACATTTGACAACATTAATAGAAATTCAGTGATCGAGAGGGAAGCTGAATGTAAGAAAATACCACTGGTGTTAGTGGCTCTTGATGCAGAGAAAGCATTTGACAGAGTAAGCTGGAAGTTTTTGAGCAGGACAATGGAAGCATTTGCATTCCCTGATAAAGTTATGAGGTGGATTAGGAGGATATATGAGGGATCTGAGGTGAAAATTGAAGTGGGTGGGTTCCTCTCTGATAATTTCTGTTTGAGAAGAGGAACCAGGGAGGTGTGTCCTCTTTCCCTTTGTTATTTGCACTATATTTAGAACCATTGGCAAAGAAAATAAAAGACTCAGAAATTCAAAGATGTAATTCATATGGAAGTCAAAAAAGCTGTCTTTATTTGCAGAAGATATTATTTTATACCTGATAAAACCAGAAATGGACATTACAGTGCTGTGGAACATTCTAAGGCAGTTTCATATCTTTTCAGGGTACAAAATTAATGAAGCTAAAACAATTGCAATAGCTGTAAATTATATATTCACACACAGACTGGTTCAGCAATATCCATATTTATGGGGACATGATAAAATGAAGCACTTCGGAGTACAGATTAAAAAGGATTCTGGTGTGACAGCTAAGGATATGTGGTAAGAGACCAACCAAAAGTTAATACAAAAACTGAGAGATTGGTAGCTCTGTTATATGGATATGGATAGCAAGATACAAGCAGTTAAAATGTTTTTAGTCGCATTTGTTTTATATACAGATCAGGCATATTTTTATCAACTAGAGGAGAAGCTGTTAACAGCAATTAGTAAAGAACTGAAATATTTTACATGGGAGGGGAAGACAGCAAGAGTCAAGTGGGATAAGCTGATTCTTCCAAATGAACAAGGTGGTTTGGGATTACCTGATCTGAAGATATATTTCAGAGCTACACATTTAAGACTCATGTACACAGCACAAGCAGATACCTATAATTCATAGCGGAAAGGGATGATGATGATGAAACACAAGGGAAGCTCAAGAAACAAGGAGTGACTGGGATTTTCGATGCAGATCTTTAAGGAAAATAACAATAACCATGCAGAATATTAGAATACTTTCTGCTACTTTATATGAAATAAGCCAATGCAGGAATAGAGAATGGAGATTCTTCTGATAAGGTTGACTGCAATTATGGATGCAGAGGGGAGCTGCTATTTATTGGAGAAAACCGGTAAAAGAACCAAGGTATTGGGAGCAAATAATCAGAGAGGGAAAGCTAACAGAATGGGAAGAGGCCAAGAATTTATTTGGACCGCAGGATAGAGAGTGCCTTCCCGATCAGTGATTGATATCATAGTATAGACAAAGAGAAAGAAATAGGGGGATCCTAAGTAAAAAAGCAGCACTGGTAGAGTTTTTAGTAAAATCTAGAAGAGAAGCTGCTGTTAAAAAATAATAATTAGTAGACCATACAAAATATTGCATGATAACTACAAGAATCAAACAGAGAAGGTTAGAGTTAGAAAGGATTAGGAAGAGAGACTGAATAAGCAATTCACAAATAAAGACTTGGGAATATATATTTGTCTCCCAAATATGCAGCAAAGTCTAGAAGGTTTAGGATTTTTGCTTTGAAGTGTTTACATAGGTATTTTTATACCCCAAGTAGACTCCAAATAATTTTTCCTCAGGTAGACAGCAAATGTTGGAGATGTGATGGGGAAGAAGGAGGCAGCTGGAACATATTTTCTGGGAGTGCAATGAGTTAGCAGACTTGGGAACTGCTCTGTCAGAGATAATGGGTGAGCAAATTAGTGCAACAAAGGAAATGATTTTTTGGGCTATGATACAAAATCAGAATTGCCTAGACAAAGTAAGGCCTTGCTGAGTCTAATTATGGTGTCTGCCAAAAAATCAATTATTAGAAATGGAAGTCAAAGTCTATACCAACTTTACTAGAAACAGTGAATATAGTAACATAGATAAAACAAGTGCAATTGGGATTTTTAGAAAAGGGAAAGAGAAAATTACATAGAAAAAAAGGAAATTGTGGGAATAATGCATGCAGAGGAGGAATGAGGTTTAAAGAATGCAGACTTTTATGAGCTATATGTTCAACAATGACTGGATAGATTATAAGTGATCTATAATGTTTGCAACTACAGCTATGTCAGTATGTTTTGTTTTCAGTTATATAAATGCAGGATTGCCTGTGTCATATGTAATAAGTTAATAAATATGTTTCTTGTTTAAAAAGCAGTTAAGTTCTTTAGCCTGTGCCTGGTAATTAATTTAAAATAGAATGGAAAGTACTGCAGGTGTTTGTGCAGAGATACAAGGAGAAGCTGCCATATTAGTACTGAACTTGGGATAAGTATTTGTGGTGGTTCAGGAGGATTGGCTTGTAAAATACATCATACTATTTCTGCTATAACAGCATTATTACCTGGTTGTTTGGGGAACAGCTTTGATGTGCCTAGATGTATGATTGTTTTCCAGAATTGCCACCGCTGGGTTAGATATTTAGTGTGCATATTTCCGATATAGTTTTTTTGTGTGTAATCCTATTCAGTCAGTCTGTCTGATCCCACATATAAGTTATTGAGCCACCCCTTGGATCCAATATGGCAGATTTAGTTCTCCAGCCTCGAGCCCTTAGAAAATCTTTTCTTTCCATAACTCCTTTCTTTCCACTAAGATCTCATTTGCCATCTTCCATGTAGTAGCAAGATCTGGGCAGATGAGTGCTCATTTTGTAAAGTATTTTGTCTGGATTTTTTTTTTAATTTTTATTTGGTTTTAGAACAATAGATAAATCATTTGTAAAACAAATAAATAACTATTTACATAGGTCCACAGTTGATCAATACATCAGACTTATACATTGCAACAACAATTAATATTTTTAAGCCAAAATTGATATGGATGGATAGATGGATTTATATGAATGCAGTATTAGGAGTTGTCATCTTTATAGTATGCACTTCACTACTGGATACAGTCTTTGCCATGCTAATACATTCAACACTAGTGGGAGTAACTTTACTTTTCCAATTTTTATAATTACTTTTCTGGCTGTAGTAAGGAATAGACTAATGAAGAAACAATTGGGTTTTTGGAATTATCTCAAGAATCAGAGCATTGAATAAAACTAAAGATTTAGAAATATTTAATCTATCTGTCCATAGAGCTTGAATGAAGTTATTAATTTCTTTCCAAAAAGGGGGGACGTCTTCACATTCATATACCATATGTGCCCAGTCAGCTATTATTTCAGAATCACATCTCTAGCATTTAATTCTATTTGATTTATAGATACTTGTAATTTTGTTAGGAGTGACAAAAGCTCTGTTTTTCAAGTAAACATTTTCCAGTATAATGAAGCTGTGGTTTTATCTGTAGATTTTAATATTGCTTTCTTGTATTCTTAAGAGAAGTCTTCATTATTAATTTTTGAGGAATAATTCCAATAGGAATTCTCTAAATATGTGAAATCTAACTTAAGAATTTTATAAATTTGTGGCAAAAATTATTTATTTTGCATTGCATTATTATACTGATGTTTATTAAAAAATCCAATAATTTGGGGAACAATTTCTTATCTAGGTTAGGTATCTTATTTATCGCTATGTTCACAAAGTATTTAAATATTTGTATATTTAACCAGTTCTCAGAATCATGATTATATTTGGACCTTAAAATTTCAACAGCATATATATCAGTATCCATTTAAGAATTGATGCCAATAAATTAAGTTACTTTGTTGTTTCAATATTAGTATTTTGTTGAAGTTATGAGTTTCTAAGCTATTTGTATATGCAGTTGGAAACATAGAAAATATAAAAACAATAGAAAATATTAAGTCTTTAATACAATGGTTAGAATACGTGAACTTTTGGAAAGAGGAAATGTTATTTAAATAAGAAATTTTAGCAGAGGCTGTAATTCCATTTACGGAAAAGTCTTTTAATAATGTGATAAAACTAGTAGGGACTATGTTTATGACTGGCTGTGGTATATTTATATATAATAATATGTTTTGATGTTTTTGTTTCCATTTTGAATCATAAGTTGAATTTATCCACAATGCTATAACCTTTACAGTTGTTGAAGTAGTGTACAATTGAATATCAAGGAATCATATTCCACCTGTATCCCAAGCTTTTCTATGCCAATCAGAGGAAATGGTTGGTTTATTAGGATGCCAAAAATAGGTAGAATATTATTTATCTTCTTCATCAATTTTTTGTAGTGATAATACTAAAGATTGTAAGATAAACAATATGTTAGGGAGTATTACCATCTTAATAAGCATTAATCATGCCTCTATGGTAAAGAAGAATTTGTTCCAGTTTGTGACTAAACTTAAAATTTTATCAACAAACTGTTAAAAGTTTGTTTGCATCATTTCTTTGCTATTAGACATTTTTATTAATTATTGTAATTGTTTTATTATGATTAAATCTTAATTTCGGGATTTCTTCAAACTGACTCATACAATTAATTATATATTCTAATGAATGTTCTACATTTCCTGTTTTTAGTAAAATGTCATCAGCAAAGAGTTGAATCTTTAGTTCGAAATCTTTTATTTTCATGCTATTAATGCTCTTATTGGATCTAGTACTTTTAGCAAAGCATTCTGTAACTAATGCAAAATGTAAAACTGATAATAGACAGCCTTGTTTTGTGCCTTTTTGTAATTTAAAGGAGTTAGAAAATAACCTATTTTAGCATAAGAGCAAGTGTTATCGTATAACTTAGAAATTAATGCAATTAGCTCAGGTGAGAAATTATACACTTTAAGTGTTTTAAACAGGTACGACCAATTAACTGAGCCAAAAGCCTGATCTAAATTGAGACTAATGATAGAAAGTTCTTTTTTTATTTTTATTTGCATAATCTATTGATGTGTGTATTTTATTATGTTATTCTGTACTTGTCTATTTAAAGTAAACCCAGTTTGATCACTGTTAATTAGTTTACATATAAGTAGATTAATTATGTGAGCTAAAATGGCCATGAACATCTTATAGTTCACATTTAAAAGTGAAATGGGTCTGTATGATGAACACTTTGTAGGAACCTTATCTTGTTTAAAAGAGGTGATATAAGGGAATATTTCCATGATGGGTGGGACTTCAGTTGTTTTTATTTCTCTGTAGACCCTATCTAATATTTTAACTGCATCACCTGGTAGTATTTTATATAGTTCTGGTATCTTATTATTTTTAACTTTGTTATTTGATCTTTTATTTCTGTTAAAGGTCATGGTCTTATCAGTTTTTTATTTGTTCACTTGTTATTTTATTATTTATATTTTCCCTTAGAAAAGCTTCAACTATATCATGATCTAGGTTGTTTGTATTATTATTTAAATTTTCATAAAATATTTTAAAGCCCTCAAGAATACCTTTAATATCTGCTCTTTTTTATTTATATGTGTTATAATTTCTTTAATATGATTTAGTTTATTCATTTTCTTTAATCTAAGAGCAAGTTTATGCAAGCTTAAAGGGTTTAATGAATATGCCTGAAGTTTAATTTTTTTCCAGGTTTATTGAAACTTTATGATTTAGAATTTCAACATATTTTGTATTTAAGTTTTTAAGTTCACACTGAATGACAGTGTCAGTTGGTTTTAGACTTAACTTTAGTGTGTCTATTTTGGCCTGTAGTCTATTCAATTCTTTGTCTCATTCTCTTGTTTTTCTAATATACCAGTTTGTAACTTTTTAGTGACTCCCACAGGACAATGTCAGATACTTCACCATTCATGTTTATTTCTAGGAAAGTTTTGATCTCTTTAAAATACCAATCCTTGAATCCATTATTTTAATAATGTATTCTGGTAATTTCCTGTGATGTAATAAATTGTCAGTTTATAAAATAATATTAAAGATTATAGCATTATGATATGGTAATGGACATGAAACTGTTGAAACTTCACTGATATGTGATAACAGTTTGAGACAAAAATTTTAGCAATATTTGTTTGTGTTCCATATCTATATGAATAATGGATAAATTGAAGTGAGTTCCTCAGCTCGTATATATATCCTTCATTAGATTTATAAAATCCATCACGTGTTTGGCTGAAGATGTGATTTTCAGCTTTTTATCTGCAGTGGAATCTTTGTCTGATAAAATGCAATTAAAATCACCAGCCATTATGACTTCACCTTTCATGTAATAGGCTATAGTGTCTAAGTAATTTTTGCATTTTTAGCTCCAACCCCTGGAATCCAAAAAGAGTTCACCAATGTATAGTTTTCTGTTCCATTCAATTGTAACAATGGTATATTTCACTTTAGGCATTACTGGTAAGTTCTTCCATAAAATGAGGGTGCCCATTCTTTCATCTTGAACACCAGAAAGTACAGTTTTGTACCTACCATAAATGTAGATGTTCGAGTGCTAATAAAGCTGCAGTCTTAACAGATGGGTTTTCCTGCCATCAGGCGGGTCCTCGGTCGGCCGAATTCCAAAGTCTAGATCCGGCGTCGGTTGTCGTCGCTTCCTCCCTGACGTCAGTGCGACAGGGGTATAAAAGATCCAGCCGACACCATTTTCTTCAGTTTTTCTTGCCCCAGATGTCAGGTGCCCCCAGAAGGAAGGCAATACATAAAAGTGTGTAATAAAACAATGCAATATAATCAAAAAACAGTAGTTGCCAGCAAATACACCATAAAAGAATACCCGAATCAGGTTGTATGAGGAGGTGTTAGCCGTTAGGCCTGTCCCAAGAGGGGAAGGAGGGAGGGAAACCTGGACTGCAGCTGTATTAGCACTCGAACATCTACATTTATGGTAGGTACAAAACTGTACTATGTTCATCGTGCATACAGCTGCAGTCATAACAGATGGGTAGAATCCCAAAGCTAAAAAAGGGGTGGTAGGCACTAGGTGGAACTAGGAGGAGCCAGGATGCCCTGCAAGACTGCAGTGGCAAAACCTGCTCTAGATTTGGAGTATAATGGTAGGTGATAGTGCTTGGAGAAAGTATGTACGGAACTCCAAGTGGCTGCTTCCAAAATATCTTTGGTAGGAACCCCCCTGAGGAAAGCTGCAGAGGTAGCTGTGGCCCTTGTGGAGTGAGATCTGATGCCTGCAGGTACAGTTTTACCCTGAAAAGAGTAACAAAAGCGTATGCAGTGGGCTATCCACTTTGAGATTGTCTGTTTGGAAATAGGCTTCCCTTGAGCTCCTGCAGCATAGGACACAAAGAGTTGCTCTGATTTTCTGAAAGGTTTTGTTCTGTCCAAATAATAACGCAGCTGTCTGTGAATGTCCAAGGAATGTAGTAGTCTCTCCCCTTTGTTTTGAGGATTAGGGTAAAAGGTAGGTAAGTGGATTGCCTGATTCAAGGCTACCCTGGATACTATCTTTGGCGTAAAGGACGGATTGGTTCGCAAGGCAACTCTGTCCTGATGGAAAATGATGAAAGGCTGCACAGCCATGAGGGCTTGTAGTTCCTAAACCCTGCGAGCTGAGGTGATTGCCAGGAGGAAGGCTGTTTTCCAGGACAAGTACTGCAGTTCTGTTGAAGAAGCTGGCTCAAAAGGAGGCAAGGTCAGTTTTTCTAGAATAAAATTGAGGTCCCAAGCAGGTACTGGTTGTTTCCTTGGGGGTTTTATATTCTTAGCCCCTCTGAGGAACTGTCTTAAGAGGGGGTGTGAGAATAAAGGAGGATCAGTGTTGTATTCTGCAGAAATGGCTGAGGCATGGATTTTGATGGAGGAGAATGAAAGTCCACTGCTTAGCATCTCAGCTAGGTACTGTAATATTTGAGGTAAATTCAGTATTCTAGGATTCTGACGTTTTTTCTCATTCCAGGCACAAAACCGTTTCCATTTTGCAGAGTAGGCTTTTCTAGTAGAAGGCCTTCTGGCCTCCAAAATGACATCCTGCACCTCCTTGGAGAGTAGGGCCTGTTGTGAATTTAAGGAATCTTCCATGCGGCTAGATTGAGTGTTTTCAGCTGACTGTGAAGAGTTTTGAAGTTGTGCTGAGTCAGTAGAAGAGGCATTAGAGGAAGGATCCATGGTGGGGAATGCGTCAGGCTTTTCAGGAGTGGGTACCAGTGTTGCCTTGGCCAGTCTGGAGCAATGAGAATCATCTTTGGTCTGTCTGCTCTGGTTTTTAATAGAACTTTGGGCAGCAGAGGGAGAGGTGGAAAGGCATAAACTGTCATTGTTGTCCAACTGAAAGAGAGTGCGTCCACTGTCCAGGCCTGTGGATGAAAGGTCCTTGAGCAGAATTTTGCCAATTGGTGATTTCTGTGGGAGGCAAAGAGATCTATGTCTGGCCTTCCCCATGCTTGAATTATCTTTGTGAAAACTTGAGGATGCAACTTCCATTCGTGTGGAGCTGTCATATTTCTGCTTAGGTTGTCTGCCAGTGTGTTTTCCTTGCCTGGCAGGTACTGTGCTTGAAGCTCGATTTGTAATTCCAGAGCCATGTTCCAAAGAGACATGGCTTGCCTGCATTGGGGGTATGAATGGGTACCTCCCTGTTTGTTTATGTACCACATTACTGTGGTGTTGTCCGTCCTTATCAATAGCTGGCCTGGATGCAGTAGGTCTTTGAAAGCTATAATAGCATTTATTACTGCTAGCATTTCCTTTTGATTAATGTGTAGGTGCTTTTCTTTTTGGGACCATTTGCCCTGAATGCACCAATCTGTCATGTGCGCCCCCAGGCGTAGTCCGAGGCGTCTGTTGTGATGGCTTGATTTGCTTGAGACTTGCAGAATGGGAGACCTGTGTTTCTTTGGCATGCTTGAGCCCACCACAGAAATTCCTTTTGAAGAGATGAAATTAGTGGTATTATTGTTTCCAAACTGTGGCTGTGTTGAGACCATAGGTCTTTTAGGTACTATTAAAGTTTCCTCATATGCAGCTTTGCACATGGGATTAGTAGGATGCAAGATGCCATGAATCCCAGAGCCTGCAGGATTTTCCTTGCAGTCAGCCTGGTGAAAGTTGTCAGTTTTCTGAAGTATTGAGTTAGTTGCCCTTGTTTCTCTGGCGTGAGGTAGGCCATCTGGGTGTTTGTATCCAAGCTGACACCCAGGAAAATTATTGTTTGAGAGGGTATTAGCCTTGATTTCTTTTTGTTGACTGTGTATCCCAGAGAATTCAACAACATTACTACAAACGCCAGATGTTTCGGAAGTATGTGCTTGCTGTCCGCTTGGATCAGGCAGTCGTCCAGATATGGGTATATTTGTATCCCTTGAAGTCTGCAGTAGGCGATTACTGATGCCAGGCATTTCGTGAACACTCTGGGTGCAGTAGATAAGCCAAAGGGCAATGCAGAGAATTGATAATGGGTTGAACCTGCAAGAAATCTGAGGTATCTAGTGCAATCTTGTCTGATTGGGACATGCAGGTATGCCTCCTTGAGGTCCAATGTTACCAGCCAAGACTCCTTGCCCAGCATGGGAAGAAGCTGCTGTAATGTGGGCATCTTGAATTTTGACACGAGTAAAAATTTGTTTAGGATGGATAAGTCCAAAATAGGTCTCCAATCTTTTCCCTTCCTTGGTACCAGGAATAGTCTGGAATAAAAACCTTGACCCTGTTCTTGTACAGGTACCTCTTGAATAGCTTTCATGTCCATGAGATCTGAAATTTGTTTTTGTGCCTCTGCCCTTTGATTGTGTGGCAGGTTTGGCATGCCTCTCATTTTTGGAAGGGTGTGAAAGTGGAATCTGTAGTCTCTGTCTATAATGTCCAGGATCCATTTGTTTTTTTGTGACAATATGCCAATTTTTCGAAAATAATGCCAGTTTTCCGGCTAAAGGTGCTGCCATTTGAGCCTTGCTTGGCATGCAAAGGGGAAAGTCATTGGTTCTGCTTTCTGAATGGCTGTGAACTATCCTCACCACCTCTTTGTGTGGGTGCTTGCCATTGTCTGCCTCTAAACGATCCTTGAGATTGCCCTCTGCCCCTAGGGCACCTGTATCTACCTCTTTGGGGTCTGTCCGTGGCTGGAAAGGACCAATTTTTGGAAGGCCAATTTCTACTGAAACGTGGAGGTTGTACCTGTAGGAAATCTTTTACTGTTTGCATTGATTTTGCCTTTTCCTCCATTTCCTTTAATACCTCCTCAGCTTTAACACCAAACAATACATCTTTTTGCAGAGGGGCATGTAGTAATTTAGCTTTGACATGATCTGGTAAGGTTTGCTCTTTTAGACAGGCATGTCTATGTATGCCTGATCCTGTAACAGCAGCTCTACATGAGGCCTCTAAAGCATCAAAACCACATTGCAAGGTATGTTTACCCACTTGTTCTGCACTATGTATCAAATCCTGCAACTCCTTCAAGTCTGGTTGTTCAGGTTGTGACATTTTGCTTCTCAACTGTGATAACAGAAATTGTTGGTACTTTAACATATGGAACTGACAGTTTAATGCCCTCATGGTTATGGTGGCCAAGGTGTATACCTTTTTCCCCCACCTTTCTAAAGCTCTGGAATCTCTCTCTGAAGGTAATGGATTTTTAGCAGTGGAGGCCTTAATTCCCTTGTGACCCTGTGATATAGTTTCTGGGTCAGCCGCATGGCTTTTGTATAGGAATTGGTGTGAGTCAGGAACCCAGTAATACCTGTCAGGCTTGACTGGAGCTGGAGGTAAAGAATCTGGGTTAAGGCAGACCTCCGAATACACATCATCTAGAATGTCTAAGACAGGAGGTATAGCCAGAGGCCTGTGCTGAGGGAGCAAGAGGAAATCCCTAAGCCTTTTCTTAGAGTCTGAGTACTCTTGGCCTTCCCAGTGGAAGTGTTCCCTCAAGGTATGTAAGGTTTCCCCAAAAGAGTAATCCTCAGGGGGGGGGGACAGAGGGAATGGACTCCTCTGCATCAGAATCTTCAAAAGGGGAGTAAGAATGTTCCTGGTCTTCAGAATGTTCTGAAATAATGGAGGCCTGGTCCGAGGAGGGGGATTCTTCCTCCACTCTGGGTCTTTTGTCCAGGGGGGGGTTGAGAACCCCTAATAAGAGCAATCAAATCCTCAGCCATTTTGAGCATCTGCTTTTTAGGCATGGGGCCTTGAAAAGGGCCCTGTGGAGCTTGTCTTTTAGTATGCATGGCTGATTTAGACTTAGTGAAAGCCTTGATGGAAAAAGAAGAGGAAGGCCTGTAGACACCTTGAGAGGTGGCAGGTCTGTCTAAACTGTGAGTTTCACTGCCAAGAGTGGCTTCGGTATCTGTAGTCGGGGTGTGGGCCGAAGAGCCTGTGAACTCGGGCACAGAAGACACCGCCAATGAAGCGTCATCGGTAGTCAGGGGCTGCGTAGGCGCCTCACTGAGAACCGAACCATCTGTAGACGGTTTTGGCGTGGTGTCGGTAGAAGTCGCGGACCTTGTATGTTGGTCCTTATCTTTACGTCTTTTACTCAAAACTGGAGTCGGAGTATCCGACGACATAATGTAATTACATTTTTTGCCAAAATAGTGTTGGGCGAACTCCGCCCGACGCTTAATAGTGCGTCTGTTGAATGTAGCACAAAAACGACAGGCCGAGACGTCGTGGTCTGGGCTTAGGCAAGGAATGCAGAGGGAATGAAAATCCTTATGCGGTATTTGCTTCGCACATGAAATGCAATTATTAACTTTGTCTGACATCGGTCTGAGGCAAGAAAAGTTTCCCCAATGGGGTACTTAGCTTTCAAGAAGACTTCGGTTGAAAAATATTCGTAATCTCAGGAGCTGGCCGACCGGCACTTGCGAACTGCTTCTGCTTCGGGCACCGCGCGGCAAGAAAGACTGAAGAAAATGGCTTTGGCTGGATCTTTTATACCCCTGTCGCACTGACGTCAGGGAGGAAGCGACGACAACCGACGCCGGACCTAGACTTTGGAATTCGGCCAACCGAGGACCCGCCTGACGGCAGGAAAACCCATCTGTTATGACTGCAGCTGTATGCACGATGAACATCTTGTTAAAACCAAATAATTATTTAATGAAAGTTTATTTACATCTTTATTAAGTAAATTTGTTTCCTGTAGAAATATTGTTTGAGCTTTATGCAATTTCAAGTATTTGAACTGACTTCCCCACTTTACTGGATTATTTAGTCCATTAATATTAATAGATATGCATTTAAAATCAGACATTAATATAGGAGAGAAAAAATACATGTATAATGAAATCACATTTATGTACAGAACTTATCTACTTCATATATATATATATATATATATATATATATATATATATATATATGGGCTATTAATCTATTACCCGTCTCCGACACACACACACACGACCCCAAACCAAACAGAAACACACAACACCACACAACACCAACAACAACAAAACCCAACAAAACCACAACACCACTTCACAAAGCAAAACACACACAACACACACACAATACCTAAAACCCTAACCTAACCTAAACCTAAACTAAACGTCCGACACTACCTAAATACTTACAACAACCCAAACCTAAGACCCTAACTCACTTAAACCTTAACATACCTACCCTCACCACGCACTTAAACTCTACCTGCACCTTAACCCTAACCTACTTAACCCACCCTAAAACATAAAGCCCGCAACCTAACTTCTCTCCGGCCGCTTCCCTACACTACACTCAATACACTCACACACTTACACTCAACCTACTCAAGGACACTACCACACACACACTATCACACACCTCTACTTCACCGGAACACACCCACACTCGACACACACACACACTTCCACATCCCTCCACTTACACCTACGTCCTCTTCGCGCTCACCGCTGCGTTGTCCTCCCTTCCCTACCTTCACACACTCACATCCACACCTACTGATCGGCTGTCGCTGTATCTCGATCTTATTTCAGTCAGTGAAGTCGCGGTTCGGTTATCTGTCTATTCCCATATACATGTCTAATATTATATATATATATATATATATAAACTAATGTCTTACAGCTTTTCCCGGTTAGGGGTTGCCACAGCAGAACTCCAGTCCACTTATGATTGGCAGTGGATTTTTACAGTGCCGAGGTCCCAGCCCGATGCCCAACCTTCAAAGAAGGAACAGCCATTCACGCACACACCTACCTGCATGTCTTTAAACGTCACTCGACCATGGGAAGGACATGCAGACCACACAGAAGGCGGTCCAACTGAGAATCGAACTGGAGAACCTCTTGCTGTGAGGCAACAACGCTAACCGCTGCACCGTCGCAGCCCATCTACTTATATATATAACAATATGAAATCTTCTACTATGGACAAAACTTTTTAATCAAATATAAAATTACCTAATGAAATAACCGTAGTCGAGATACCAAAACTGTAGAACCAGAGCAACCACAGTGAAGGAAAACAAACATCTTTATTAACAAATATCCACATTGAGTGCTTTCTTCCCCTAAAGTTACAAGGGACTTCCTCAGAACAAAATTCAAAACCCCAACTCAGCCTTTTATAATACTCAGTTGTCACTTATTGAATAATTAGTATTAATTAAAAAAATTCACTTCAAAAAGAATCATCAAAAAAGATTTTACATCAAAAGAATACACTTTAAAATCACTTTAAAATCAGATTTGACCTACACACCAGTTAATGCCACATTAAATTTCATAAATAAAAAATGTAACTTCATAGAAAATGTTGCTTTTTAAAAATGCATGTATAAGTTCAACCTAAAATGTTTTTTAACTTTAAAATACTGGTTATACTAATGGCTTTGTTCATTTCTGGATACTTGGTGGCATCAAGTCGCAACTGCCATCTTAGTTCACTGACATCTAAATGTACATCCAGACTTTTACCCTGTGGATCTTTTTGTTGGTGTTGAATTACCAAAAATGTAAAAGTATGGTCCCTACATTCATTCAAATGTCTGGGTAATGCATTAATCTGCCAACCATGCCTGATATCTAGTAGGTGCTCCCCTATACGATTTCTGAAATGCCTACTAGTTTTGCCGATATAAAATATAGGACAATCTTGGCATTTCACAATATATACAATGTTCTGAGTGTTACAATTATAATGTCCAATAATCGTTATCATTTTTCCATTCAGAACAAAATTGTCACCTGTCTCAAGAATGTGTGTACAAAAATTACACCTCTTGCATTTAAAATTCCCTTTACTTCTGTTGCTAACATTCACAGTGTTATTTTTACCCATTTCCAGAATGTTTTTAAAGGACCTATCTTTTTTATATAGTATTTTCGGTCTCTTCCCTACTTTGTGTCCCACGTTTTGATCAAATTGTAGTATATCCCAGTTGTTAAAAATTGTATCAACAACTTTCCATGCATCTTGATTAAAAGTTGTTATGAAGCCTATATTAAAATTTTCCATCTTGTTATGTAACTCCAAAATATTACCCCCATCACTGGTACTGTTAGCATTGTTCAAGATTGGCTTGTATGTGCCATTATTACGCTTATGTATAATCTCCTCACTAATGTCATCCAATAATTCCTGGGGATACCCTCTGGCCTTAAACATTTTCAAAATAAATTGAATTTCATCCAAGAAGGTGGTATTTGAGCTCACCATTGTGGCAGCCCGTACCAACTGTCCCTTTACTATCGACTTTGTGAAAAAAACGCATGATGCACACAAACATAGTAAAACTAGTATATCATACTTGAATGTAAATCTAACCATTACTGATGAGAACAGTTTGGAATCTGGAATATACAGAAAACCAACTTTCTCAAATTCATATCTAGAATTCACTAGTGCACATCCTTATTTTTAAAAAAACTCGATAGTAAAGTATTAACTCATACTTCTGATTCATATTAATGTGTCTCATATTTTTAGTATGCATCATCTTAAAAAGCATGTTAGTTGTCATGAATAAGAAAAGTTAAACAGGTGTTCAGAATTGAGTTATTATGATTAAGAAAAGTTAAACAGGTGTTCAGAATCTTTATTATGAGCTGATGAAACTGAATATCTCTTCAATCATCTTTTCCTGTACCTCATATTATTTCCCTGGTCTACTATAGGTAGGAAGCTAGTTGTTATTTTATATTTATTAATTTATAGGTCAGATGATTTTATATTTGTTCTATTTTATTTACTATGTGTAAAGTTGTTCAAAGGATCATAAGTTCATAAATTAGTAAAAGGCGAGAAAAGCATGTATGCCACTTGTTAAAAGCTTAAAGAAAAACAATATTAAAGGACATATCTTTTTTCCAGCAAAAATAAGGATTCACCTTCCAGAAGGAAAGTAGATTTTTAATTTTTAACACTGTGGAAGATGTAATGGACCTTACACAGAAAAATAAAATCCTAGACAAATAAACAAATTAAAGCACAAACAGAGCAAGGGAACACAATATATGCTGATTGAGCTGAAAACCAATAAAACGTTTTATTCCACTGCACAATAAAAATTTAAATGTAACAAAACATTAAAATTGAGTGCTTTCGTCTTTGCTAATTCAGAGACTTCTTCAGAATAACACATCAATTAAAATCATCCACTATTATACAGTCATCATTAAATTCATGCCCCCTAATTTTTGCAACAAGCCAACCAACACCCATAAACATTTACATATGTGTATAAATTATGTAAATAATTGCACCACATTTTAGAGGAAAGAATTTGCTGTTCTGCACCTTCGCTATTGTTAGCATTCGCTGAATATTGTTCGATATCAGAACATTTGAAGTTTTAATACTTCGATGTTCTGATATAGACCCGTTTGAAAAGTATAATAAAAGCTTTAAGATTTCAAACCACTTTATAAATATAAAAATACCTATAGTGTAAATAAATAACTATTTACATATTTCATCTCTACGGTAGCAGTTGTAATAAAGCTCATCTATCCAAAGCTTTCAATTTTAAAAAACATGACAGGGAGAATGAATCATTAAGGTCCGGCCACTATGTGGCATTAGTTATAAGTTGCCATAGTGCTTCATGCTTCTCTAAAATTAATGAATGATTTTAATTGATATGTTATTCTGAAGAAGTCTCTGAATTAGCAGAGACGAAAGTGCTCAATTTTAATGTTTTGTTAAATTTTTATTTTTATTGTGCTGTGGAATAAAACGTTTTATTGGTTGTCGGATCAATCAGCATATATCGTGTTCCTTGCTCTGCTTCTGCCTTCATTTGTTTATTTGTTGTGGCTTCTTGTGAAAATCCTAGACAAAACAGATGAAATGGAGAGTACTGTCTGGATTTTTGAAGTTTTTTTTTCTGTCACTGAGCCTTTCTCTGTCTTTGATATTCAACATCTTCTTTCCTTCCCACCACTGTAGTTTGGATGTGTGTATGTATATATATATATATATATATATATATATATATATATATATATATACACACACACACATATCTTTTAGATGGGCATCGCATTGAGATACTGTGCCTCTCTCTGGTTATGTGATTTTGCAGACAGCTTTACGACATCCTTCACCAATGTCCCTTTTGAAGGCTTTGCTTTATTTGGCTCTACAGTGAAAGTGAAGATAAAGAAAAGTGAAGAGGATGGCAAGACACACTCTGCTGTGGGAATCAAGTTCAAGACCCACAATGTTCCCTTAATAAGAACAAAAAAGGTCTTTATTCACTTTGGTTATGCAAGTCTAGACATCAGTTCAACTCCTCTTCTAACAGGGTCCACCAGGGCTGAAGCGGCCCACCCCCCACAAGCCCAGGGGCCAAGGAAGTTTGCAGAACCAAGGATTTTACATGACCTTTTATGACAAATGACCCCAAAATCCTTTAAAGGTTGCCTGCTCCACTCTGGAGGCAGTTGGGGGGCACATACCCCTCTTCCCACTCGTGTGGTTTGCCATCACATGAGACAAGTGGGTATGAAGGGTTATATCTATTATATCATATTTCCCATTGTCACAGTTTCCCATACCATCCACGCCATCCATCCCATCAACCAAGGAAAATCAAGAGTAGTTTTCTCTTTCGCTTCAAAAAAAAAGAAAAAAAAGAGTCATCAGGAGAGGGTTGGACTTTGTTAGATTATTTATTGAGATTATTTTTTTTCCTGCGGAACCTCATCCAATATTGGACCAGGCCTCCTGAACACATACATCAGGAAGACCTGTTTTCAGATTATCTTGATGCAGTCCATTCTTCTATGTCTTCAGACTTTTAGAAGATGTGTTCAGAGATCTGTTAGATCCATCTTTTTTTTTGGGTTCTTATAAAAAATGAAGGAGATTTCTGTGCTTCTGATTTGGGTCAGATAAGACATTTCCCAATTGAATCCCAGCCCAGCCATCTCCAGTCCCCCCCAGGCTGCTTGTTTGCCAAATGCATGGCAGTTGTAGCAGCTGAACTCTGTCTCCAGCAGTAGAAACTATTCCCTTGCCTGGATGATTGTAATTACAGTGATTGTAATTACAGTATTTAGCCTTTTGAACATTCCTTTATTAACTTGTGCAAACTGCCTGTTATGTATGATGTCTGTTGTGTCAAATTAAAAATCAAATTTCCTCTTCTCTCTTCTATCTAAAATTCTACTAAAATTTTCTATTATACTCTTGAATGGGAATCCATTTTCCAATTTTCTGAATAATTCTTTTTAATTTAACCTTTATCTACCAATTATTGTTCAAAGATTTAAGAATCTTCACCAAATTATATTCATATTATTATTATTATTTACTACTAAAATACCTGTAAAAATCACATGAAATAATTAAAATAGTTTATTTTTTTATTCAATTAATAATTTTTTAATAATCTTTCAAATCATATTATGTAGGAAAAAATTAAATTCCTTTCAAGAATCCCTGTTTCCTTCTTCACTTGCTTGTGCCTCACGCATAGGTCAGCACTGCGCATTCCGGCCTTTGATTCTCGGCTTGTGCCTGAGTGAAGATCAGCTTGAATGTCCGGTCCTCCCACAAGCGCTGAAGGCTGATGCGCGGCTGAAGCCTTTGAAGAATTAGGCTTGGGTTGCTGGCAGGCTGGCAACTCGACACCATAAAAACAAACGCCAATCATTAGTGGACAGGGTTTCAAAACGACTAAGGCGGAAGAAAACCGAAAAAGACCAACAACAACTTTTCAAAATTTTTTCATTCAGCTTTTAACTTGTGCTTGTACTTACTGCCTTTTATTTTCTTAAGAAATTTAGAATGTAATCTATGCTCCTATATGCCATTATTATCTAGTTAAAATAGGTGTGCCAGCTATATAAATAAATAAATCCAAAAAAATGATAGGATCTACATCATAATTAAATGTAAAAAAAAAAAAGCACATATTTAAATAACTGATAAAAAGCATTCAATTCATGCATGTCACTCCTCCACAAAACAAAGGTATCATCAATAAAGCAAGCATAAAACATTATGTGTTTGTTGTACATAGACTTCAGTATATGCTCCTCCCATCCTGACATAAAAATATTGGCATAGCTAGCTAGGGACCATAGCTTCTTCCATTGCTACGGCATTTGTTTGTAAAAATGGGGGTCAAATTCAATAAAGTTAAAAGACAAAAATAACATCTAGCATCTCATTAAGAAGTTTGCAAAGTTTGTCATAAAAACATTTATCAAGATCAAGTTCTCGGGATATGATCTTAAGTCCCAGATCATTATGTTTTACAGTGATCAAATATCAGTAGTTACCAAAAGATTAGCTTCATTCACATGAACATGTGCAATTCTTATAAAATCTAATTAATTTTTAATAATGACATCATTCTTGGTATCTATTCTTTGCAAGAACCTTTGGTTCTATTTTACTCCTACCTCATCCGCATTCAGTCTTATAGGATACTTGTCCACGTTTTTGTGTATTTTAGGCTGGCTGATTATCCAACTAATCTTCAGAGACTAGACATTTAAATATTCAGCTAAAACACTATAATACCTTCTATTAGCAGTCTTTCCTCTATAAACAAATCAGTGAGCCTTTATGCATTGCATATAGACCATCAGCTTACCTGCTGATAGAATCTGTTGTCAATTAACTCCTTTGCTTCAAAAAAGTTATGAATTGCATTTAAAACAAGTCATGTATTGCCCTTGCCAGTCTTAGTGATTAAAATGTCTTTGCTAGATTTTAATTCATTTAAAGCACTCCTGTCATTAATTAAAAGACAAACTGTAATGTTTGGCTTACTCATTAACCAATTCCCAATGTCTTTCTGTGTAATTTTCAAAAAGGCTTCTATCTCAGGCTTAAGAGGAAAGTAAAAGTACTAGTTTTTTTTAAAAGTCCAACACTAGATGTTCAATTTTCAGATAAACAGTTCATATTTAATTTTTTTCCAAATTCCCTGACACAGTTAATCATCTTATTCACATCCGATGTCACAGATGGTAAAAAATGGCCATCCTCTGCTTGACTTTAGCTAAGTTAACTATCTTGAAAGAAGTTTATTCTTCAGTGAATCAGAATGCGACTAACAGAACACAGGATTATCATCCAGCTGAAGTGTATGGGGACCGGAAGTAAATCCTGGGCTTAAGTCATGGTACAAACTCCTAGAAGCTTTAGGGCTCAATAAAATGACAGAGGTCTAAAGGGAAACCAGTGGAATTGGAAGAAAAAGTTCAACAAGATGTAAGTATATCAGAAGATTTTATTTGAGCGAAATATAAATAATAAAATCAGATTCTATATAAAAGAAAGTGGTGTTACCACTTTTTGTTAAGAAAAAAGCAACAAATTTGAAAGACATTTTTCAAAAGAGGTCTCAATGATATTCACCTGGGAATAATGTTGTAGTCAAAGACATTTAAATGCTCCGACTGCAACTACTTTATGTATATTAACAGAGATTGTACAGAACTAAACTTACGGAATTTCAAAATAAAGATCCCTGGTAGATTTGATTGGCAGTTTAGATTTGTAGTCCATGTTGCATGCGGTTCATCATGTGAGGGAGGGTGTTATTGCACAGGATCTATGAGCATCTGCATGTGATTGAGACAGGTGATATGAAGAATGCACTGTCAAGGCATACAATTATTTGTTGCAAAAGTAAAAGCTTTTTATTTTCTATAATAGATGTTATTCATTTTAGTAACAGATTTGATGCTGAGGATGAGTTAGACTGGAAAGAATATTTGTGGCAAGTGAAGTTAAATGCATGCTGCTATCCAAGAATCAGTGACAAAGAGAATATTAAGGTTTATTTAAAGAAAAAAAAAAGTGAAGCATTAATCATGCAAATTGTCATGTGACTACTTTGTATTTAAATATGTGATGTTTTCACTTTAGTTTGACGAAGTTCTTATAAGAACAAAAGCACTTACTAAGTGAATAGTTTGCTGTTTGTTTTTTAGCCACTGTTTGGCTTGCTGAGGTGTTTTTTGTTATTATTATAAAACATGCTTTACTTTTTTACTACTTTGGTAAAGTAGACATTAATGTGTACATTTATATTGTGTTTTTACTTTTTTACTACTTTGGTAAACTAGACTAATGTGTACATTTATATTGTGTTTTTCAGATTTTTACATCCTCCAGTTCTAGAACAGGATTAAGGATAAATGTGCTTTCTTGCAAAATAGCAGAACCCGAGGAAGCCAGCCAAATCCTTTCTACATAAAAATTCTAGAAGAATGAAATATTCTATTTTACATATTCAAATTCTTAAATATGTTCTATTTGAATAAATGACATGCACATTATTGTAAATATTACTTATGAAAATTAATGAACATATACTTTGTTAATACAAAACTGTATTACTCACATAAAGCATTTCTATTGCTGTGCTAATTCAGACAAACATACTGATGTAACTATATTGCATAAATGTATCGGTGCTAAACAAGTGAATATTACAAAAAATGTGTTTGTATATTTCAAGTCGCAATGGTGAGAGTTTTTGTCTGGGTTGCCAGTGAACCAGATTCGAAAACAAATTGTAGTCATGAGAAGTACAGCTAGGAAAGAATGTAGAAACCCACATAAACATGCCCTACCCAAAAGTAACACCAGAAATTTAGTCAATGAGACAAAATACCTCTTTCTCAGACACAGATATGTTTAAGTATAACACAGTATGTATATGAATGCATCAGAAAAACAGGCAGAAAAATGCAAGTGTCCTTGTGCACCTGAACCTCTGCAAAACAGGGTAGTTTTCTCTTTGCACATTAGGTGTCAGCCACACTGTTACCTTCTTTTAGCATAGACCTGGTATTCCTTAGATGCACTGTGATTTATATGAAATTAAAAGACTGACAAAGCCCATATTCCTTAGGAGAGGAGACAAAATAAATGTTACTTTTTGCATAATGAGTAAAATGCAGTATTTGTATTTCTTGGAGGAGAGTAGCATATAGGTAGCAAATGAATATGCACAGTAGACAATAACAAGTGAGGAGGCTTAGGCACAAAAGACAACAGCAAGTGAGAAGGCTTAGGCACAGAAGTTTATACCATGGTAGTTAATTGAAGACTGAATCTCAAGGAACGATCACGTGACATAAGTACCTGTATCTTCTGTAGCTTTAATTCTGTTAAAGGCATACACAGCATAAATCACATTACTGTATGCAAAACCATCTTAGTATAAAAACATCTATATACTATGTGAGAATATACATTCATCAATGTAAATACTTTACTTTTTCAAAGAGTTGTCATATGAGTTGCACAAAACATTTACTTTAATCCAAATACAGATGCTTCAACACATTTTATTATATGCAAATTTTATATCAGAGTTTTATCAATCTGTCAAACCTGGAATATCTGCACTAATAAGCCTTGTCTGAAATGTCACTTTTCTGTTCACAAAATAAACTATTAGCAGAGGATAAAACTGTTTTACGGTCAAGTAAAAGTTTAGTCACATCCAGTTTAATATCAGCTACAACTGCAGTTGCTAAAGCTCATTATTGATTAATTAAATGATCTGTCTCAACAGAAAACAATTGTACCATCTTCTCAAGCCCTGTATTGGACACCAACTTATCTTTGTGTAGATTCCTATAGGTTTGATCACTGCCAAAGGTGACCTGACATCCAGCCAGTAGAGCAAAGGCTTTAGATTGCTTTAAGGTATGTCGTACATTGCATGTATGCTCCTCACTTAATGTAGGACATAAATGTGGCGTCCAGAAGTACCGTCCTCAGAATGTCTTTGCCACCAGTCTGAATGCCATCTCTTGATCATCAGTCTGAACACCTGTTCCGTTACTGGTTCACCAAGCCATTGCAGAAAAGTGCCCCATTGGGGGGGTTTTTGTTTTTTTATCTTCTTTTACATTTTTGTTGCTTGAAGGGTTTCATGTCATCCAAGAAGGGTAAATGCCAGTGTGGGAGACAGATTTCCCCATAAAGACATTCACAAGCAGTGTGCATTTTGCCTCGGTGCTTCCCACGACCATACATCCTGTTCAATATGTCAGGCCTTTTTTCCTAAGTCCCTCCATAGCAGGCTTTCTTCTTGTCTTTATATCTGGAGAATCAATGTCTTAAGCTTCTGTCTGAAGACACAATGGAAGGAACTTCCCACTCCAAGGGGTAGCTGTCAGTGAAGAAGGCTGCCAAGAAATCTAGGTAGAATTCTTCTGCTGTACAGCCTCCACCAGATGTCTCTCCTGAGGTGAGTGAAAGCCCAGAGGATCACCTGGCTCCATCATTGGATTCTTCAGCCATGATCAGTTTGGAGGCTGGTGGGGATCCAATCTTAGGCACATCTTTGCAGACATTGCAGATGTCCACATTGAATGTTTAGGAGGATACATGGCTGATTATCTCTGAGGGGCTTAGGAGTGTTCCTCAAATTTTGCTCATAAAAGAAGTCCTGACTACAATTACTGAATGCCGTCTGGGGTTGGAGCCTTCTAAGTTTTATAAGGGGGATGTCCCTTTAAAGAAAAAGCAGAAAACTAAGCATATTTCTCCAGCCCCTAAGGATCCACAGAGTGAATGGCAGTCCTTCACTTAGGGGTTGTTTAATGCTTTGATGGCTTTAAAGCCTTCTCAGAGAGTTTCTGTTCCAGACTCCCCTTGGTCCTGTATTCCCCTTAAGAGACCCAGAGAAAAGGATTCCTCTGAGGAGGAGATGGATTCAGATGAGGAATCCCTTGCTTACTCCTCTCAGATTCCCTCTCCTGTAGATTTTGGGTCTGAGGAGGAGGAGGAATCTACTAGTCCAGATACTCCTTTTGAGAAGATTTCTTGTGGGAGGCACAATCTCTAGAATGGAGGTTTTTAAACGGGATTATGCTCAAGTTTCTGAGATACAAAAAAAGTATTATGAGCTCTCCAGATGGATTCTCCCAGATCTTTTGCTGTCCCTCCTTTTTTGGCTGCTTTGTTGGATGCCTTTTCTAATGCTTCTAAGACTTCTGACTCTTTGCCCTGCCCCCAAGAAACCAGATAAGTTTCATAGGGTGCTTGAGGACTGTAAATTTCTGTATAAGTGCCCTTCTGCTGACCCTTCGGTGGTGTCTGTGGCTTCTGACAAGCCATCTCAGTTGCTTCCCTCTCCTAAGTTACTGCCTTCTGATAAAGATAGCAGAACCATGGAAAGGTTAGGTAAAAGTTTATACCTCTGCTAACTCAGCTTGTAGGGCTGTCAGTTATCAGACCCATATGTCCAGGTACTTGTTGACTCTTCTTTCCCAGGCCTGTCAGGTGATTTCTGATCTTCCAGACTCTGTATGGAAAACATCTGCCCTTTCCCTGTTAGGGACTACCTCTCAGGTGGCTCATTATTCCATCTGCCCTTTCCCTGTTAGGGACTACCTCTCAGGTGGCTTATCACTCCATCAAGTGTAGTTATGATGCAGCAGATGCTTTCTTTAGGCCTGCTGCTTTTGGGTCTGTGATGAGGAGATATTCTTGACTTCAGCTTCAACCTTTGCCAGATTATGTTAAAGCTAAGTTAATGGATGCTCCTCTAGATAATAAACACTTGTTTGGCAAAGCTGCTGCTGCTTTATTTTTTTTTAAACACCTTTATTTTATTATCACTTGTGACATAGGCAAATTTACATGTATATAAATGCAATCAAACTGTATTAACAAGTTCATGTTTACACCCAGTGTACTTCACATATACTGCTATATATCATAACCTAAGCAACATTACATAAATGTTTACAACCAGTATAGTTCACATTATTACCTATATAGGTTGCTCCTACCCTTTTCTAAAGATCAAACAACCACAAAAGCCCAAAGGACGAATAAAACAAAACTAGAACAGCAAAATCATCCACTGCCAGGCAAACGAAGAAGTAGTGTTCATCAAAGGAATTTATTAACAACTTTCATCCATAATAGGACTTGTCAGAATAAATCACAACTGATACAAAACCCATTTTATAATACATAATAATTATAATACATAGAAGCCAATCAAAAGCATCTTCAAATTATTGCATCACAAACTGAAATCATTGCCAATAAAATCTAAAAAATGAATATATGTAAGTGTGAATAATAAAGTTACTCACCTTCATGCCCTACTGGATATACATGATTTTGACATCCTTTCTTAACCGAAACATGGTTAAAACCATCAACCCAAGAATATGAAATCACCCCTCCTGGATATAACATTTTAAGAGTGGATTGCCTTAACAAGAAGGGCAGGGGTGTGGCCTTAATATACAAAGCAGGGCTCCAACTTTCACTACTTGATGCTCACCCACCATCCAATACCAACTCTGAAATTCTTATCACTAAGCTACAGCTAAATACTTGTAAGTCCATCTACATTTTATGCTCATATATTCCTCCAGGTAATAACATCAACTCCCTAGAAAATATCCTTTGCTGGCTGTCCATTAACTATCCACAGGAAACTATTGTGCTAGGTGACTTTAATATAGACTGGAATACCTGTAATTCTGATAACCCAACCAATCACATAAATCTACATGGCTTCTCCCAAACTATCACCTCAACTACTCGTACCCATAAACCCACCAACAAACAAACCACCCTAGATTGGATCCTAATAAATACCCAGTCCATAACCTATAATGTAGGTATCCTGCCAGATGATATTAGTGATCGCCCCCTAACTGATATTATTAGGCAAAAGCTTAATATACCCTGTCCTACAACTTTTAGAACTACTTGCTCAAATAAACATTTCAACCCGGAACACTTCCGAAATGAACTGAGTGTATGCAACTGGACACCATTAAAATACCTCCAACTTGAGGAAGCTGTGGCATACTTCAAGTTCCAAGTTCCTTGAAATCCTAGACTACCATGCCCCTTCTTGTACCCTTAGGAACACCACCAAAACAGTACCATGGCTTACTAAGGAAACTAAGAAAAACATTTTGCTAAGAAACAAATTCTGGGCCAAATGGCATACCTCTAAAGATCCATCTGATCACTTAAAATTTAAACAACTTAGAAACTCTACTAAAGCATCTATAATATCAGACAAAAAAAACTTCTTTAAATTTCAACATACCAACCATCAAAGTCCACAGAAATTCTGGTCAGGTATCAATAGACTCATTCACCCAGGCAACTCTTAAACACCAACCCCATCTGGAATTACCCTTGGCACTCCCAAACAAATTGCTGACTCCTTCAATAACTTCTTTACTGAAGCTATCCAGTCGCTTTCTAACTCTCTACCTCATGTATCGTCTAATCTGCCCTCCTCCTCACATACCTCACCATACACTTTCCAACTCGACCCTGTCCCCACATCCCTCATCTGTACCCTCCTTCAAAGACTCAAACCCTCTACCCCCTCAGCAGACCTCTTACCTTCTAAATACCTTCAAATTGCAGCCAAAGTTATTGCCTACCCTATCTCTATCCTAATAAATAGAACCATTATTGAAGGTACTATCCCATCCATCTGGAAAGTCTCACATATCATCCCACTACATAAAGGTGGCAACTCAACAGAACTTTCCAACTTCCGTCCAATTGCCCTCCTCTCTCCCATAGTTAAATCATGGAAAAATGCATCCACCGTCAACTATTAGACCACCTTCTTCAAAATAGCCTATTAGCCAGCTCTCAGCATGGCTTTCAACCTTTCCATAGCACCACTACTGCCCTCCTTTCCTTCTATGACCACATTAACAAAAATCTCAACAATAATACCCTGTCCTCTGCTATCTTTATTGCTCTTTCAAAAGCATTTGACATGGTTAACCATCAGCTACTGCTGAATCTTCTCAAGTCCCTCTTCATTTGATACTCAAGCATTACAGTGGTTCAAGTCCTACCTAGACAACAGGCAGTGCTATGGGAAAACACTCTCTCCTCCCACCTACCTGTCTCCCTTGGTGTACCCCAAGGATCCATTTTGGGCCCTCTTCTGTTCTCTATCTTTATAAATGATCTATCTTTTAGTATCCCCCAAGCTGTAACAATACAATATGCAGACGACTCCACATTAATATCCTCAGCCACAGGGCTTTCTGAACTGCAGTCCCTCACCCAGAATACATTTGAGCTTGTAGAAGAATGGTTTCTGCAGCTGTGTATCCTCCTTAACCCCAAAAAGACTAAACTCTTGCTGTTTACTCCTACACAAAAGTCCACCCCACTTAACTTCTCTATCAAATCTAAAACTGGTACAGTCATATCTCCTGACACTACTACCAAACTCGTAGGAATAACTATTGACCACAGCCTTAACTATGACATTCACATCAACATCACAATCAAATCAGTAAACCGAAAACTAGGCTCCCTCTATAAAATAAAGCTCTTCCTTACTCCCATAGCTAGAACTACTATTGCCCAAACCCACCTTATCGCTACTCTCTTTTATGCCTCTCCTATATATACAAATGTATCCAAAAGCAACCTCCACAAGCTGGCAGTCTCCTACAATAATATTGCCAGATTTGCTACCAGCTCCCCTTTTAGAACCCACCACTGCCAAAATCTGAAGCAGCTTGCTTGGCTTGAATTGTACAATCAAATTTTATTTCATCAACTGACTATTGCCCATAAAACCCTTTATCACCCAGAAAACATACCAATTCTCACAAGTCTAATCTGCCCATATAAAAATCTTACAAACCTACGCTCAGCCAATAAACTTCTGGTATCCATACATAAACCCAACAATAAAGCAGGAGATTCCCTTTTCTCTAATACTGTGGGGAAAAGTTGGAACCTATTTCCAAGTGAACTTACATCTCTGTCTTCTACTACACTCTTCAAAAAGAAACTAAAACAATACCTTACAAGCCATTGGCTATGTCCCTGTTCAAACCCTGACTAAGACTATCTCTATCTATTTTCATCATAATCAGTCTTCCCAGGCTACTTACTTTATTGCCACTTTAAGGCCTTTACCTTCTAGTTGCTCTTATTGCACCTAAGAAAGATGGAATGGACATCTTTCTGTCTCTTGATGAGTTTCTCCCCCTCTACTTACTCTCCTAATCCTGTTCTTAACTACTCTGTTCTTCTGTTCCTTACTCATAACTTTGAGATGGGAATCTCCCATATCCTTCTGAATACTTTCTTCCCACTGTGTTCACAAAAAAAAAAAAAAACACAAAGGATTATCTTATCTTATTTTTGTTCTATTTTTCTGTTCCATCATGTTTGCTAAATTACCTTAAACACCTGTTTTTGTCTGACAAGCTATCTGTATCTGAGGTTTAATGTTCTGTAACTGAATTCTTAATGCTCTGTGTGGTTATCTGTTTTATGTGGAGCTTTTCTCCCCAGGCCTCTACTGAAAATGGATATATATCCAGTTAGACTAGCCCGGTCAACAAATGTAAAATAAATAAAAATAATATATATATATATATATATATATATATATATATATATATATATATATCAAGCATATTAAAAAAAACATTTAATTTAAAAACTTTTTAAAGGAGCAGCAGGTGAAAGTGTGCCTAAACAAGGCAGTGTTCCTGTCCTTAACTTTGATAGCGTATAAATGTGCCTTAATTCTTTGAGATAATTTTCTTGTAGTCATGCCAATATAAAAAAAATCAGAATAGGAACAGATCACAGTGCTAATCAGACCAGTAGAAGTACTTCATAAATTGCATTGATTTTTATACTTCTTTCCATGTGTGATAAATTAATGACAGAACTTTCCAAAATGAAATTGCAGGCACTACAAAAAACACATCTAAACATACCATCATTTCTGTTAGTATATAACAAAGGTTTCTAGGTATTCTCATTTTCCAAAAATTTCTTGATGGAACTAGACTTTTTATAAACAAATCTAGAAGGACCCACTGCTGTAAACACTTCAAGAGTCCCATAAAAATTATTCCAATTATGACTGATAATATTCCAAATGTTATTATCATCTACCATCATTTGTAAAATAAAACTGGTGTTATGTCTGGTGTTAATACTTCTACTTTCAGGCACACCTCCTGCTAACATAGGAGGAAAAAATTAATCTCTCAAGTTTAATTTCCTCAGCAGTTTCTTCTAACAAACCAAGATCATAATCTGTACTACAAAACATATCAAATTTATCAGTGATGTCCTCTAAAAAAAATCAGCATAATCAGTGGCAAGCCTAGACAGCCTAATCATTTGACTCGTAGGGATATTCTTTTTCATATAGGTGGGATGGGCACTGAGATAATGCAGGTAATTGTTAGGAAAACAAAGTTTAATATAAATCTTACTAGAAAAACCTCATTTGTCCCCATCCCAACTAACCACCACATCTAAACAGGGAGATGATTTTTTTTCCTCCTACATTAGTGGGAGGTTTACCCAAGAGTAGTAGTACTAACAACAATTATTTTATTTTACAAATGACGATGGATAATAACATTAGGAATATTATCGGTCATAATTAGAAGATTCTTCTAGATTTGTTTGCAAAAAAATCTAGATCCAGAAAGTAATTTTTGGATAATAAGCATACCAAGAAACCTTTTTTATATACCACCAAAAATGATGGTATGTTTAGATGTGTTTTTTTAGCACACACAATTTGATTTTGCAAGGTTCTTTCATTAATCTGTCACACATGAAAATAAGTAAAAATCAAAGCACATTATGATTGTAATTCTACTGGTCTTATTTACATTGTGATCTGTTCCCATTGTGATCTGTTTTATATTGGCATGACTACAAGAAAATTATCTCAAAGAATTAAGGAGCATTTATATGCTATCAAAGTTTATGACAGGAACAATGTCTTGTTTAGGCACACTTTAACCTGCAGCGCCTTTAAAAAGTTTTATTTCTCTGTTTTGGAGCATTTGCCAGTTGATTGCCAAAAGGGATGTTTTGAAAAACAGTTACTAAAAAAAGAAACTTTATGGCAGTTGAGAACGCAGGCAGATAAAAGTTGACTGGTTTGAATGACACAATTTGTATTAAATGTTTTTTAACTTTTTAGTATGTTTTTTTTTTAAATTTTATTTGCAATGTAATAACTGGAAGATGTGTTTGATTGGCTTTTATGCATTATATGGGTTTTGTGTCCGTTGTGATTTATTCTGACGAAGTCTTGCTATGGGTGAAACCGCTTAATAAATTCCTTTGATGAACACTACGTCTTCTTTGTTTTCCTTTTTTAAAGATCTCGATTTCAGCTAGTATAGTTGGTTTAGATTTTGATTTCCATTTTCTAGTTATTGCTTTTTTTGCAGTCACCATAATTAGACACTGCAAGGCCTTAACATGTCTAGTCAATTCTGATTCTGTATCATAGCTCAGAAACATCATCTCCATCACACCAATCTGTCCACCCAGCATCTGCAACAGTGCATCCTGCAGGGAATCCCAAGTCCACCAACTCTGCACTCCTAGAAAATATGTTGCCAATTACCCTTTCTTCCCCATCACACCTCCAACATTTGCTGTCTACCTGAGAAAAAATTCTCTGGAGTCTACTTGGGGCATAAAAATGTCTATATAAACATTTCCAAACAAAAATTCTAAATCTTCTAGATTTTGTTGTATATTTCGGAGACATACATACATCCTCCCAATATTTCTTTGTGAATTGCTTATCCAGTCTCTCTTCCCAATCCTTTCTGACCTCCTCTGATTGAATCTTATACTTATCTTGCAGTATTTATATTATATTTATAATTTATATTAGTGGTGACTTGTGTTTGAACTCTGGAAATACAAAAGGGAAAGTGTGTTTATTATATAGATGCACGTTGAGCACCAAATGTGTAACACACTAGTTTACTGGATGTGTAAGTGATTAGGTTTCAAAATAGCTGATTTCTATCTTACCCTGCAATAGCAAATTGAATATTAGTGCCCCTTGGCTACAAATAGTAGTGGTGAACAAAGCTACCAGCTTTCCTTTTGTTTGCGGATCTTACGGACAAAACAGCTGATTTGTGTTTTTACCACAAATCTGTAAAGGGAATATTTGTGCCCCTTGGCGTCAACTTGTAATATAGTGAATAACACTACCAGTTGCTCCATTGTTTGCGGACATAACAGCTGATTTCCGTTTTACCGCAAATCTGTAAAAGGAATATTTGTGCACCTTGGCGTCAGCTTGTAATGTAGTGAATAACACTACCAGTTACTCCATTGTTTGCACATGGGAATCGTTTATTTGTGGCGATTGTTGGCTTTCTCTATAATTTTTTTTTTCCTCTGGTATAATTTCTTGGGCTTGGGTCACCCGAATTTGGCGGGACCACAGAGTGTTTTGTATTTTTTCTTGACTCATATGCTGCCATACTGTATTTCTTAATTCATAGTTTGGGCAATTGAGCGACACTGTATGTCCTACTAGAAATGTATTTCTCCATAGAGAGAGAGCATTTTATCTAACCGTATTTTATACTGTATCACACTGTTGAGTAAGTGCTTCTTATTAGTGCTGCTTTCTGCTAAACCTGTACTTTTTATCCAGCAGCATGGAATGTAGAGTGACTAAGTTGTATGAATAGAGTGTCTATTTCTGCCTGCCCTCTGCTGTACTTTAACCTTATCTTCTGCTATCTACTACCACCTCTTGTATCTGCTCTCCCAATAATTTCTACCCCTCAACCTTATTTTATCCTTTGTCTTATTCACTACTTAATGTATGCTAATTGACTATCCTCCTCCGTAGACTCTTTGACTACTTTTTTCTTTTGCCATTCCCTCTACACTCATTATTCGCTATTCTTAAATAACTTAACCCACTGTGTCTCTCTCTTCTGTTTTATTTTACAGTAATCCACCCCTAGTGCTTCCTCCCTGCCTGTATATTCAAAAGGAAGACCTTCTGCTTAAACCTAGAAGAACTCCCAGAATTTGCCTGTTAGCCTGGGTCTCCTACTAAGCAACCTACTGTGAGGACTCCCAAAAAACAAACTGTGTGTGAATGTATGTAGCCAAAGAAACTACCTCTAAACTTATTATTTAAGCTACTATTAATACCCTTTTATTGTGCTTGTCTGCCCTACCGAGTGTGCATTCTGTAAGCAGCCTACCACAAAATGTTTGTTACTGCCCCCCCTCCAGTCACTAAACACTGCAAACCACTTAGTTACATCTAAGACCAATATATCTCTTCTGCCTATTTATCCTTTTATTCCACTTGTTACCACTTGATGGCAGCACCTACAAACAAAATACCTAGAACGATAATATTTCTTTTGTGGCTTCAGTACCTAACGCTGACTGTACTTTTCATTTTCAAAAAACATACTCCCTACCCCCTTTACTTCTATATATCCACTCTCTCCTTGCTATATCTCAAACTCTTTTTTTCACTTTGTTAGCCTAGTTTTTTGTTCCCTTATAGTATCCATTACTTACCCACTTACCTTCATTATTGGATAACTATTGCTGATACTTTTTTTCTGCTGCTCTAGCTTCACTTGCTCTAACCTGCTCCATTCGCCCTGTGGGCTCACTCCGCTCCCCTACCCTACACCCAAATTCCACCCAACCCAGTGCAGTTAACCTTGTACTCCTGTAACCATACCACTTCCCCATCACCCAACCACTGACTCCTGCTCATTAGTTACCCCACCTCTACTTACACCTACTCCTTAAAGCTACTTTACACCTTATATGACCTCTCTCTACCTTCTCCACTCCAACTATACTTATTAATAACCTATCAACTACTACTCTATCTTTCTCTCCTATCACTACCTATACCATACCTTATAGCATACTCTCTCCCTCAATCTATTCCATCTCTTATCCATATCCTCCTAATGGCTCAAATGCATAAAACTACTTACACTTACCTACTACTCATAACAACTATTCTAGCTTCACTATCTATTCCCTATACTCTAACCATCTATGAACATTTTTCACGTAGTGAACTTCACCTTACCCACCAGCAAATACAATCAGTTTCTCAAGTAAACTCCCTCAACCACATAAACATAACCTCAACTTCCATCTGTATACTTCCAAAGTATCATAAATCCACCCATATTATCTATTTCCAAGACAAGAAAACCCTAAATAACTACTATAAAATCATAAAGATTATACAAAGACCTCAACAACAATCCCTAGTAGATGGTGACATTCATCCAAACCCTGGCCCTATTAATAAAATTATCAAGGAACCACAGAACCAAACTTCCAATACCCATACCTCAAAAAGACCCTCTAACTCTCTCCTGATAGCCCATCTTAACATCCGTAATATAAACAATAAAATAACCCACCTTCATGCACTCTTAGAAGTACACTCATTTGACATCCTCTGTATTACAGAAACTTGGCTAAAGCCTTCTACTCAGGACCAGGAAATTACCCCTCCTGGATATAACAATTTGAGATGTGATCAGATGACCAAAAAGGGTGGGGGAGTAGCCATTCTCTATAAATCTGAACTTCAAGTTACAACCTTTAATGTGTGTCTACCCTCAAATACCAATGCGGAAATCCTTAATGTCAAACTTCAAATCAACAACTGTAAATCTATCTACATAATTTGCTCCTATCTGCCCCCTGGAAATAATATTAATACTCTTGAAAATATCCTCAGTTGCCTCTCCACTCACCTACCTCAGGAAACCATAGTGCTAGGTGACTTTAATATAGACTGGGCTACCTGCAGCTCCCCTAATCCTACCACCCACATAAATCTATATGGCTTTTCCCAAATTATAACCACCCCTACTAGAATCCATAAACCAGGCATTAAAGAAATCACCCTAGACTGGATCCTTATAAATAGTCACCTCAACACATATAAACCAGGTGCCCTTCCAGACGACATTAGTGACCACTCTCTAACCTATATAATTAAACAAAAAATCCATAGCCCTAATCCAGATATTTTCAAAACCTGGCACTGAAAAAAACACTTTAATCCAGAAAACTTCCTAAATGAAATTAAGCCATGTAACTGGTCACCACTACATTATCTTCAACTAGACGAAGCAGTATCTTGCTTCAATACAAAATTCCAACAAATCCTTGATTGCCATGCCCCCTCTCACTCTACCTGAATAAGGACCAAAATTGCTCCATGGCACACTAAAGAAACTAGACAAAAGATCCTCCTACGTAATAAAATATGGGCCAAATGGAGAGCTTCTAAAAACCCATCAGACCATCTTTACTTTAAGCAGTTAAGAAATACTACTAAAAAAGAAATTCTGCTCGACAAAAAAACTTCTACCTTCACCTACAACAAATGCACCAGCACAAACCACAAAAGTTCTGGTCAGGCATTAACAAACTACTTCAGCCAGGGCACTCCAAAACTCCCACCCCATCAGGTATTACCCAGAATAACTCTAAGCAAATTGCTGATGCCTTCAACAAATATTTTACCAAAGCTATTCAAACTCTAGCAAATACACTACCCCCCTGTTAGCACTAACATGTCAGTCAGTACTAATAGCCCAGCTCCTTCTTTTCATCTATAACCAGTACCAACATCCCTCATCTGCTCCCTCCTTCAAAAACTCAAACCATGTACCCCTTCAGCTGACCATCTACCAGCTGAATACCTACAAATTGCATCTAAAGCCATTGCCTATCCTATATCCACCCTTATAAATTGAACAATTACAGAGACAGCAATCCCCTCCATCTGGAAAGTCTCACACATCATCCCTCTGCATAAGGGTGGCTCCTCTACTGAGATTTCTAACTTTTGACCAATAGTCTTACTCTCTCCAATAGCAAAAATAATAATGGAAAAATGTATCCACCGACAGCTACTCATCCACCTTCTCTCTAATAAGTTACTTTCTAACTCTCAGCATGGCTTTAGGCCTCACCATTGTACAACCACTGCCTTACTATCTTTTTCTGACTGTATTAACAAACATCACAACAATAACTCTCTTTCCTCGGCACTGTTTATTGACCTGTCGAAAGCCTTTGACATGGTTAACCATCACCTGCTTATTGATATACTATAATCCCTATCTCTTGACCCACAGGCAATACTTTGGTTTAAATCCTATTTAGATAACAGACATCAAGCTGTTCTCTGGGATAATAATTTATCTACACCCCTCCCTGTCAACACTGGAGTACCCCAAGGCTCCATATTAAGCCCTCTTCTCAATTTTATTAATGATCTTAACTCTAAAATTCCACAAGCCACCTGCACACAATATGCAGATTATTCTACGTTAATATGCTCTGCTAATTCTGCTTCCTCACTCCAGACCCTCACCCAAACAGTATTTCATATTGTTGAAAATTGGTTCATGCAACATTGCCTCTTCCTGAACCCCAAAAAAATGAAATTATTGCTTTTTGCTCCTAACCAAAGGTATCCACAATGTCACTTCACAGTAACGTCTAACAATGCCACTACCATATCCCCAGACACTACAACTCGACTCTTGGGAATTACAATAGACCACAACCTTAGCTATGATGATCATATTAATACTACTATAAAATCAGTCAACAGAAAACTAGGCTCCCTTTATAGAATCAAACCCTTCCACACACCATTAGCTAGAACTACCATTGCCCAAACCCACTTTATCTCTACCCTGTTTTATGCCTCTGCCATTTATACCAACCTATCTAAAAGCAACCTTAGCAAACTTGCAACCAGCTATAATAACATTGCCATATTTGCCACTGGCTCCCCTTTTAGAACCCATCACCATCACAACCTTAAAAAGCTAGGATGGTTAGAACTGCAGAACCAACTACTTTCTCAACAACTTACCATCACCCAAAAGATTCTCTACGATCCTAAGAATACTCCAATCCTCACTAGTCTGATTACCCCATGGACTGGATTCACGAAGGCTTGCACAGAGTCTAAGACTAGAGTAAGACTCCATGCAGCCAACATGTCTGCCGAGCGATCCAGGAACAGCCAGCAGGGGCATGCAAGAGAGCTTCTAAAATGACTCTTACACGAACAGGGTTAGGTTATGCAAATTACCTCATTTGCTGCCAAAAGCAATGCAAATGAGGTAAATTTGCGATCCAAGAAACCCTAACCTGTCAGAGTAAGAGTAGTGTTACTTGCAGAAATGTACTCAGTTGTCAACTGAGTACCGTTCTGCAAATAGCAAAACAGAGCCGTGACAGCTCCAAATAAAGGATGCATCCAGTTGAGGAAGCATACCAATGGCCAAATATACGGCCATTGGCATTTTTTCCCCTTTGCAAAATAAAAAAAAAATTTTTTTTTACCATGATCTCCGATGTTTAAACATAGCGCAGCGCCATGCAAATGTGCTGCGCTCTAAAAACCAGAAAACCAAAAAATAAACGGCACAAATAGGGAATTTATTCAAAATATTAATTTGCCATGCAAGTGAATGGCAAGCTGAAGACAACATGGCTACTGAGTAGAGGTTGCTAAGGGGGGAAGCTCAGTCTGAGAGATGTAACTAAGCATTAGTAGGCAATCCTATGCAAATGAGGATAAGGATAGTGAATCCCAATATTTCCTGCTATGTGAACCTTGTCCCTAGAGTGTAAGAGTAGGAAAAGGGGAGCAACAGAGTAGGAGATGGGTGACATCATGAGGGGGTATGTATGAAAAAGACTGTAAGCTTATTAGAGCAGAGTGACATGTGGTTGCTGTGAGTTAGCCAGGACTAAAAGAGGTGTGTCTACAGTTGTCTAAACTGAAATCAAGAAACTGAAGGTGTACGCCATGGCTATCACTAAAGTTTCTTGCAAAGCTGCTTACACTGTGCTCGCGTGTGCAGGCGTGTAAACCCATCTAAGCCTGTGTGCGTGGGTGTGCACTTGTGTAAGCCTGTGTAAGACCGTCTAAGCTAGTATACATGAATGTGCCCCACCTTAGCCCGTGTAAGCCTGTGTGCACGTGTGAGCGTGTTTGTTTGCGCCCAGTGCTGCCCCTGTAGACTGGATCCTTATAAATAGTCACCTCAACACATATAAACCATGTGCCTTTCCAGCGACATTAGTGACCACTCTCTAACCTATATAATTAAACAAAAAATCCATAGCCCTAATCCAGATATTTTCAAAACCTGGCGCTCAAAAAACACTTTAATCCAGAAAACTTCCTAAATGAAATTAAGCCATGTAACTGGTCACCACTACATTATCTTCAACTAGATGAAGCAGTATCTTGCTTCAATACAAAATTCCAACAAATCCTTGATTGCCATGCCTCCTCTCACTCTACCTGAATAAGGACCAAAATTGCTCCATGGCACACTAAAGAAACTAGACAAAAGATCCTCCTACGTAATAAAATATGGGCCAAATGGAGAGCTTCTAAAAACCCATCAGACCATCTTTACTTTAAGCAGTTAAGAAATACTACTAAAAAAGAAATTCTGCTCGACAAAAAAACTTCTACCTTCACCTACAACAAACGCACCAGCACAAACCACAAAAGTTCTGGTCAGGCATTAACAAACTACTTCAGCCAGGGCACTCCAAAACTCCCACCCCATCAGGTATTACCCAGAATAACTCTAAACAAATTGCTGATGCCTTCAACAAATATTTTACCAAAGCTATTCAAACTCTAGCAAATACACTACCCCCCTGTTAGCACTAACATGTCAGTCAGTACTAATAGCCCAGCTCCTTCTTTTCATCTATAACCAGTACCAACATCCCTCATCTGCTCCCTCCTTCAAAAACTCAAACCATGTACCCTTCAGCTGACCATCTACCAGCTGAATACCTAGCATCTAAAGCCATTGCCTATCCTATATCCACCCTTATAAATTGAACAATTACAGAGATAGCAATCCCTCCATCTGGAAAGTCTCACACATCATCCCTCTGCATAAGCTCCTCTACTGAGATTTCTAACTTTTGACCAATAGTCTTACTCTCTCCAATAGCAAATAATAATGGAAAAATCGTATCCACCGAAGCCTCTCCATTTACAACCTACGTCTAAAAAAAAAAAAAAAAAAAAAAAAAAAAAAAAAAAAAAAAAAAAAAAAAAAAAATTTTTTTTTTTTTTTTTTTTTTTTTTTTTTTTTTTTTTTTTTTCCCTGCAGCCAACATGTCTGCCGTGCGATCCAGGAACAGCCAGCAGGGGCCTGCAAGAGAGCTTTTAAAATGACTCTTACAGACAGGTTGGTTATGCAAATTACCTCATTTGCTGCAAAGCTATGCAAATGAGGTAAATTTGCGATCCAGAAACCTAACCTGTCAGAGTAAGAGTAGTGTTATTTGCAGAAATGTACTCAGTTGCCAACTGAGTACCGTTCTGCAAATAGCAAAACAGAGCGATGACAGCTCCAAATAAAGGATGCATCCAGTTGAGGAAGCATGCCAATGGCCAAATATAGGCCATTGGCATTTTTCCTTTGCAAAATAAAAAAATTTTTTTCCATGATCTCCGATGTTTAAACATAGCGGCATGCAAATGTGCGCTCTAAAACCAGAAAACCAAAAATAAAAGCACAAATAGGGAATTTATTCAAAATATTAATTTGCCATGCAAGTGAATGGCAGGCTGAAGACAACATGGCTACTGAGTAGAGGTTGCTAAGGGGGGAAGCTCAGTCTGAGAGATGTAACTAAGCATTAGTAGGCAATCCTATGCAAATGAGGATAAGGATAGTGAATCCCAATATTTCCTGCTATGTGAACCATCTCCCTAGAGTGTAAGAGTAGCGAAAGGGGAGTAACAGAGTAGGAGATGGGTGACATCATGAGGGCGTATGTATGAAAAGACTGTAAGCTTATTGGAGCAGAGTGCATGTGTTTGCTGTGAGTTACTCAGGACTAAAGAGGTGTGTCTACAGTTGTCTAAACTGAAATCAAGAAACTGAAGGTCTACGCCATGCCTATCACTAAAGTTTCTTGCAAAGCTCCTTACACGTGTGCTGTGCAGGCGTGTAAACCCATCTAAGCCTGTGTGCGTGGGTGTGCACTTGTGTAAGCCTGTGTAAGACCGTCTAAGCTAGTATACATGAATGTGCCCCACCTTAGCCCGTGTAAGCCTGTGTGCACGCGTGTGAGCGTGTTTGTTTGCGCCGTGCTGCCCCCTGTGGAAACAGAAATGGGAAAAGGAAGGAAAAGAAGTAGTAGGAAGTTAACCAAGGCGAACTAGCAGAGCTGCCAGGTGAAATCAATCAGAATCAGCCAATTACACAGGCAGTACACTAGCCCAGCCCAGCACTTACAACTCTGCAAACAACATTCCCCCATGTTTTTCTCAGAAACACTGCAACACTGCAGTCTACAAAGAGAAGTGAAAACTTAAAAAGCTTAAACTGAGACATAAAAATGTTAGGGGCTGTCATTGCTGTTATAAGGCAGCATGTGCAAGATGCTGAGGGTGGTGCCATTGAGAATGCTACTGAGCAACCCACAGTGAGGAGACAGAGAAGAGTGTACAGACCCAGGGTAACCTACCAAGGGCTATATGAGCTGGAGATAGTGGAGTGCTATAGAGTAGACAGAGACCTCCTGCAGCAAATTGTTGAGCTGTGCAGGCCACGCCTCACACACAGAACCAACAGAGGGGAACCCATCCCAGTGGAAACCAAGGTATGTGTTGGCCTAAGAATACTAGCAACAGGTACCTTCCAGAGACCAACTGGTGATATGATGGGGATTTCACAGGCATCAGCATCAAGGGTACTGCACCAGTTCCTGAATGCTATGTCAGCACATGTCGGTGATCATGTATATTTCCCAATTCCGTGAGGTATTGGCCAGCAATATCTCTCTTCCCAAATAGCGAATACCCTGAGGTAGTGGGTGCAATTGACTGCCACACATACACATCAAAGCACCAGCTGGTGAGCGGTAGGGCCTACATCAACCACAAGGGCTTCCACTCCATCAACTGCCAGGTTGTGTGTGATGCCCATGGCATAATACTGAATGTGTGTGCTGGCTGCCCTGAAAGCTACCATGATTCCCATATCTGGCATCTGTCGCTGTACCAGACATTTGACCCTGGTATCACAAATTCTTAAACCTCTACTGGCAGGATTAAACCCATCTAACATTGTGTGATGTAACCATAAGGGGGAGCCATTCATAATCTGAACTTCAACTTACACCTTAATGTTGTCTACCCTCATCTGCCCCTTGTGAAACTAAATAAAAGGTAAATATAAAGTATCTTTTTTGAAAATATCCTCAGTTGCCTCTCCACTCACCTACCTCAGGAAACCATAGTGCTAGGTGACTTTAATATAGACTGGGCTACCTGCAGCTCCCCTAATCCTACCACCCACATAAATCTATATGGCTTTTCCCAAATTATAACCACCCCTACTAGAATCCATAAATCAGGCATTAAAGAAATCACCCTAGACTGGATCCTTATAAATAGTCACCTCAACACATATAAACCATGTGCCTTTCCAGACGACATTAGTGACCACTCTCTAACCTATATAATTAAACAAAAAATCCATAGCCCTAATCCAGATATTTTCAAAACCTGGCGCTCAAAAAACACTTTAATCCAGAAAACTTCCTAAATGAAATTAAGCCATGTAACTGGTCACCACTACATTATCTTCAACTAGATGAAGCAGTATCTTGCTTCAATACAAAATTCCAACAAATCCTTGATTGCCATGCCTCCTCTCACTCTACCTGAATAAGGACCAAAATTGCTCCATGGCACACTAAAGAAACTAGACAAAGATCCTCCTACGTAATAAAATATGGGCCAAATGGAGAGCTTCTAAAAACCCATCAGACCATCTTTACTTTAAGCAGTTAAGAAATACTACTAAAAAAGAAATTCTGCTCGACAAAAAAACTTCTACCTTCACCTACAACAAATGCACCAGCACAAACCACAAAAGTTCTGGTCAGGCATTAACAAACTACTTCAGCCAGGGCACTCCAAAACTCCCACCCCATCAGGTATTACCCAGAATAACTCTAAACAAATTGCTGATGCCTTCAACAAATATTTTACCAAAGCTATTCAAACTCTAGCAAATACACTACCCCCCTGTTAGCACTAACATGTCAGTCAGTACTAATAGCCCAACTCCTTCTTTTCATCTATAACCAGTACCAACATCCCTCATCTGCTCCCTCCTTCAAAAACTCAAACCATGTACCCCTTCAGCTGACCATCTACCAGCTGAATACCTACAAATTGCATCTAAAGCCATTGCCTATCCTATATCCACCCTTATAAATTGAACAATTACAGAGATAGCAATCCCCTCCATCTGGAAAGTCTCACACATCATCCCTCTGCATAAGGGTGGCTCCTCTACTGAGATTTCTAACTTTTGACCAATAGTCTTACTCTCTCCAATAGCAAAAATAATAATGGAAAAATGTATCCACCGACAGCTACTCATCCACCTTCTCTCTAATAAGTTACTTTCTAACTCTCAGCATGGCTTTAGGCCTCACCATTGTACAACCACTGCCTTACTATCTTTCTGACTGTATTAACAAACATCACAACAATAACTCTCTTTCCTCGGCACTGTTTATTGACCTGTCGAAAGCCTTTGACATGGTTAACCTTCACCTGCTTATTGATATACTATAATCCCTATCTCTTGACCCACAGGCAATACTTTGGTTTAAATCCTATTTAGATAACAGACATCAAGCTGTTCTCTGGGATAATAATTTATCTACACCCCTCCCTGTCAACACTGGAGTACCCCAAGGCTCCATATTAAGCCCTCTTCTCAATTTTATTAATGATCTTAACTCTAAAATTCCACAAGCCACCTGCACACAATATGCAGATTATTCTACGTTAATATGCTCTGCTAATTCTGCTTCCTCACTCCAGACCCTCACCCAAACAGTATTTCATATTGTTGAAAATTGGTTCATGCAACATTGCCTCTTCCTGAACCCCAAAAAAATGAAATTATTGCTTTTTGTTCCTAACCAAAGGTATCCACATTGTCACTTCACAGTAACGTCTAACAATGCCACTACCATATCCCCAGACACTACAACTCGACTCTTGGGAATTACAATAGACCACAACCTTAGCTATGATGATCATATTAATAATACTATAAAATCAGTCAACAGAAAACTAGGCTCCCTTTATAGAATCAAACCCTTCCACACACCATTAGCTAGAACTACCATTGCCCAAACCCACCTTATCTCTACCCTGTTTTATGCCTCTGCCATTTATACCAACCTATCTAAAAGCAACCTTAGCAAACTTGCAACCAGCTATAATAACATTGCCATATTTGCCACTGGCTCCCCTTTTAGAACCCATCACCATCACAACCTTAAAAAGCTAGGATGGTTAGAACTGCAGAACCAACTACTTTCTCAACAACTTACCATCACCCAAAAGATTCTCTACGATCCTAAGAATACTCCAATCCTCACTAGTCTGATTACCCCATGGGCTGGATTCACGAAGGCTTGCACAGAGTCTAAGACTAGAGTAAGACTCCATGCAGCCAACATGTCTGCCGAGCGATCCAGGAACAGCCAGCAGGGGCATGCAAGAGAGCTTCTAAAACGACTCTTACATGAACAGGGTTAGGTTATGCAAATTACCTCATTTGCTGCCGAAAGTAATGCAAATGAGGTAAATTTGCGATCCAAGAAACCCTAACCTGTCAGAGTAAGAGTAGTGTTACTTGCAGAAATGTACTCAGTTGTCAACTGAGTACCGTTCTGCAAATAGCAAAACAGAGCCGTGACAGCTCCAAATAAAGGATGCATCCAGTTGAGGAAGCATACCAATGGCCAAATATACGGCCATTGGCATTTTTTCCCCTTTGCAAAATAAAAAAAAAATTTTTTTTTACCATGATCTCCGATGTTTAAACATAGCGCAGTGCCATGCAAATGTGCTGCGCTCTAAAAACCAGAAAACCAAAAAATAAACGGCACAAATAGGGAATTTATTCAAAATATTAATTTGCCATGCAAGTGAATGGCAAGCTGAAGACAACATGGCTACTGAGTAGAGGTTGCTAAGGGGGGAAGCTCAGTCTGAGAGATGTAACTAAGCATTAGTAGGCAATCCTATGCAAATGAGGATAAGGATAGTGAATCCCAATATTTCCTGCTATGTGAACCTTGTCCCTAGAGTGTAAGAGTAGGAAAAGGGGAGTAACAGAGTAGGAGATGGGTGACATCATGAGGGGGTATATATGAAAAAGACTGTAAGCTTATTAGAGCAGAGTGACATGTGGTTGCTGTGAGTTAGCCAGGACTAAAAAAGGTGTGTCTACAGTTGTCTAAACTGAAATCAAGAAACTGAAGGTGTACGCCATGGCTATCACTAAAGTTTCTTGCAAAGCTGCTTACACTGTGTGCGCGTGTGCAGGCGTGTAAACCCATCTAAGCTGTTGTCCAAGCCATGGGCTATAGCTCAATGCCAAAAGGTGCATTATCATCACCTTTGTTAAAATCTCTGTAGCCAAGAACTACAACATAGGTGGTAGTATACCTCACACTTTAAGTGTGACAAGACACCCTGGGCCAGTGGATACAACTGTGATAAGCACATTCCCACAGTAGTCAGGAAACCCTCTTATGTGGCACACCTCATCACAAAATGTGTCTCATGCAGAATAAAAGAGGACATTGTTCCCCTCTACTCACCACTCACTGGAACTATAAAAAAGTACAACGCCACTGTTGCTATGTACCTCACAAGACAACTACAACAACTGGAAAGCCAGCAGCAATACCTCACAAAGAGCATTATTAGCCTGAAATACATGCCATACACAGACCATCGCAAAATGCTCCATCCGTACTCCCTTGCATATCGCCTACTCATAGGTGTTCACTGCATAACATCCAAACCTATGTCAAACATGCAGCTGTTGGATATGATCCATGTAAAACACTCACAATCACCCTCACCTTTGGACCCAAGACCACGAGTGAAATACAAAAGGAAGTGGTGTAGCCATTTACCTTATGGATATCCACACCTCCAGGTTACTGCCACAGCATGAGGCCTTGGAGACCATGCAAGTGCAACTAACATTGGGCAAAGCTGCCAATCAGATTGTAGCCTACTACAGATCATGCCCCTTGTCTCAGGAACCTCACTCAGTATTCTGGAGAACAATGGCAAATATAAAGGTCATATCAAACACCATTATATGAGGAGATTACAACTACCCAAACAATGAGTGGGTGAATTACTCATATACAATGTCCTTTGCCCAATGTGTCCTAGAGTTAAGAAACTCTAACACCCTGGAACAGCTGGTCAGCATGCCCACTAGAGGTGACAACATACTGGACATGATCATCACCAACATGAGGTGCCAGTGTTCCACAACAGAGATAAACCCCTCGCTAGTAATATCAGATCATTAAGTAATCACACTGGACATCCACATCCCACCCCCACACCCAGTCAATGAAACCACTGTGAAGACATTTTCAAAAGCAAAGAGCACACTTCCCAAGACCAAAGTGGAAAGTCCCAAAGCCCTCTTGCTATAGGATAATGGTATACAATCTGCCAAATCATTTACAAGTGCATCGTATGAGCATCTACAGGGATGCATGGATCGAGACATCACAAATAAAAGCAAGATGCACTCCTCCAAAAATAAGAAAATCTGGTGGTCATTGCCCATAAATAAGCTAGACAACAGAAGGAGGAAACTAACACCTGATAGAGCCAACTTCACTAAAGGAAAGGCATCACTGATCATTATTAGGATGAAACAATGATTGCTCATAAAATAATCCAAGCACACTTTCTAAAGACAAACTGCCAAGGAATGTAAGAATAACAACCACAAAGCCTTCTGTAGCTATATCAGACATGTAGGTGTCAACTTCCAAATATGCTGTCAGCTACTGAAAAAAGTAATGACATACACTAAACCAACTTTCATTGCCCACACCCAGGGGGACAAGTGCAGTGTAACCTCCCCTCCATCACCCCCAAAAGGGCATGTGTCTATCACAGAAGGATGCAGAGACACAGACGTCATGGAGATGCATGTAAAGACAGCCCTCACCAAAGCTAAGAACATAGCATCAATGTGAATGTAAGTTGTCCCAGGCTGCGTCTTACACTAGGCCCACAAGGAACTACACCCTCACCTACATTCACTGTCCAGACTCAAGCGTATCACAGGCTATGTACCCAAAGAATGGCATACACTAACAGTCATCAACAAAGGGTGTGCCAAAACAGAACCTGGAAACCATTGCCCAACATGTGTACTCAGCCTGGTCTACAGAGCTATTGAGCAAATCATAATGGAACCCATACACTGAGACATTGGAGATCTCCAGACACTGGACTCTACACAACTTCGCCTTGTTAAAGGCATAGCTTCGCTTCCAAACCTAGTTGACTTATTTAAAACAGTTACCATGAACATAGATGGAGGTGAAAGTAGTCCACACAGCCCACCTGGACCTCACGTAGGGCTTACCACACCATTCTCCACTCCGTCATCATGGACAAGTGTACCAGCTTGAACATGAACAGCTATGTCACAGGATGGGTGGCCAAGTGGCTCACAGATTAAACACACATGTTCATAGTTGCGGGTGCTATGTCCAACTCTAAGCCAGTCACACATAGCATCACACAGGTCTTGGTCCTGGGACCCCACCTGTTCAGTCGATACTGCTCAGAGGTACAGGCAAGCACAGCAGATGTAAGGCTGAACAGATTTGCAGATGACTGGAAACTGTGGTCCATAATTGACTGTACAGCTGACACAGACATCCTTCAGAAGTGTATTACAGAGACAGATACCTGGTGTCAAAACAATGCCCTCAAGCTGTATGGCAAAGAATGCATAGTCATCCCCTTTGGGTAATACAAAGTGCACACAAATTACCACATAGGTGGTAATCCAGCATATACGGAGAAAGTAATTATGGCCCTGGGGACACAGGTAGATAGTAAACTCACCTTTGATGATCACATGGCCAAAGTGTCTAGACATTCGTTCAATGTAGGCCAACTAATGTCACCTAATGTAACACACTTCGTATAGTCTCATGATGTCACCATCCTACAAATATACCTGTGGGAAAAAAAAAACAGTAATATGTATAGCGTGTTGTGTTAATGCGTACTCTAGTATCATGAAGTAGTTAGGTAGGGGTTTGAATACTCCACTCGGCAACTGTGTGTTTGTGTTTGTGTGCGTTCCCCTTGGGAAGGAACAATCTTTTAGGAGAGTAGTGAAACACCTCAAAAGTGGTAATCTAACCTTTGTCAACTCTGATGATGTCAGCATCCTACAAGTATACCTGTGGAAAATAAAACTCCCACTAATCTGTATAGCGCATTGTGTTAATGCGTATTCCTCTAATATCATTAAGTAGTTAGGTAGGGGTTTGAGTCCTGCCCCAGGCAACTGTGTGTTCCCCTTGGGAAGGAAAAACCTTTTAGGAGAGGAGTGAAATACCTCAAAAGTGGTAATGTAACCTTTGTCAAGTCTGATGATGTCAGCATCCTACAAGTATACCTGTGGAAAATAAAACTACCACAAAACTATATAGTGCATCGTGTTAATGTGCACTCCTCTAGTATCATTAAGTAGTTGGGTAGGGGTTTGAATCCCGCACTGGGCAAGTGTGTGTTCCCCTTTAGAAAAAACAACCTTTTAGGAGAGTAGTGAAACACCTCAAAAGTGGTAATGTAACCTTTGTCAAGTCTGATGATGTCAGCATCCTACAAATATACCTGTGGAAAAGAATACTCCCAGTAATTCGTATAGCGTGTTGTGTTAATGTGTACTTCTCTAATATTATGAAGTAATTAGGGAGAGGTTTGAATCCTGTATTGACCAACTGTGTGTGTTCCCCTTTACAAGGAACAACCTTTGAGGAGAGTAGTGAAACACCTCAAAAGTGGTAATGTAACCTTTGTCAAGTCTGATGTTGTCAGCATCCTACAAATATACCTGTGGAAAAGAATACTCCCAGTAATCCATATAGCATGTCGTGTTAATGTGTACTCCTCGAGTATCATAAAGTAGTTAGGTAGGGGTTTGGATCCTGCACCGGCCAACTGTGTGTGTGTTCCCCTTTGGAAAAAACAGCCTTTTAGGAGAGTGGTGAAACACCTCAAAAGTGGTACTGTAACCTTTGTCAAGTCTGATGATGTCAGCATCCTACAAATATACCTGTGGAAAAGAAAACTGACAATAATGTGCATAGTGTGTTGTGTTAATGCGTACTCCCCTAGTATCGTGAAGTAAAGATGATAATCCCAGTGAAACAACAAAATTGCAAACACACCAAAGGTGAATGAACGCCAGGAATACAGGATACTGTGCTGGAAACACTTAATTTATTGACATAAAATAGGTTGAGCGCTTTCTACAGAAGTAAATCTGTCTTCTTCAGAACATCATAGCATGGAATCATGACGCTTATATATCATAATTGAAGTAAAAAGCCCGCCCTGAAAATTACTGTGGTTCTGCTCACAACTAAGAGAGATACTGACAGTAACTTTTTAGTTCAGCACAGACTTCGCCAACTCTACGCATTCGTATAGACAGATAGTAACAGTATCACCCATAGCACAGTGTCAAACCATGTAATACACACATGTGTAGTCAGGTTCCGGAATGTGTCTAGTACAATGCATACTGGCCACCAATAGAAACTATGGAGTGTTACTGTGTAATACAGAGCATGTCACCCTGGCCATGTGTCCACTATGCACGTACATGCAGACAGTGCACCTCCACCATGTCCATGACTGTACACCTGCAAATCTGTGCTACACACATCCCACACATATTGTCCACTCTCTAACACATGCTGCTAATACTGCTCACATCAGCCAAGTGGCACGTGGCCAGACAATACACAATTGGAACCAACACTGGTGTAAACAACACTACAATGACAATCATAGCTTTAATGCATCATGCCTGCTCAGCTACACCTTCAAGCATATCATTACACTCTACAGCTGACAACATGCTAACATTGCTATACTGCTATATAGACACCCTGTGCATCAGCACCATGGTAGCCTGTTCCTGAATCGATGTTACAGATGACAGGAGGTGGCACAGGTTTCATCATATGTACAGGGTGTGTTGTTGGTTCGCCAGAGGCCTACAGTGAGCCATCCAGTTGACATGTATGTGTGTGTGTGTGTGTGTGTGTGTGTGTGTGTGTGTGTGTGTGTGTGTGAGTGGCAAGAATACTGTAATGGACCAATGTTGTTGTAATGTGTGTGGGTATGTGTTAGCCCTAGGTGTCTGGAGTATGTGTGTGTGTGTCTGCATGCACACAGTTCCACCATGTGACTGCCATATACGGGTATTTGTGGGACAGCCACAGACTGTACCTGCGAGGCTTTACAGATCACCGTCTCTGGCCATGGATACGGCACCTGTGCCTGGCAGGGGTGCTACTGACACTATCAGGTACTAAGCCAGACTGGGTACTATCCCCAGAGGTGGATGGATTCACACTGGACACAGGTCTCTGCTGGGACTGTCCAGAGCCACGTGCATGTGGTCTTCTAGGACATTCTATGGACAGCCCACCCCCAACATTGCTGGGGCTGGTACTGGCACTACGGGAGCAGCTGTGGCTTGAGCGACATCCGCGGCGACTACCAGCTGCTGATGTTGGCATACATCGACGTCTCAACCATCCCGCACTGTCCTGACACGTGAACATGACATTGCAGAGGATATCTAATGTCTCTCCCCAACGTCTATCAGTGACCTCGGTGTAATGTCGGATGGCACCTGCTAGGTCACGGATACTGTCAATGACAGCATTGTTATGGGCCCTCTGTGCCCTTAGTCCCTGTCTGGTGTACCGTTCCATACGTGCCTGTGCCTCCATGACAGCCTGGAACATGCGTGACGTTGTCAGACCTGTGGCACATCTGCCAGTGGCATGATGAGCAGCAGTGCTCCTACAAGAACCCGTGGACATCTGCCTATGTGGTACCCTTCCAGACATCTGGGTATAGCTGCTGTGTTGGGATGCATGTGCCATGGATACCACACTGTCCTGGCCAATGCCAACAGTACATTGTCCCTCAGCTATGGGCATTGGTGATGGATGTATTGGCAGTATGACTGTATGCATGGATGGGGTGGACAGCTGTGTACTGTCAATTGGTGGCCCAATGACAGACCCTGGCAAACACGCCTGTGCCTCAACACACCTATCTTCATAATCACTATGTGGCTCAGTGACATTAGTTTCCTTGCTGCAGTGAACCGGCCCTAACACAGCACCTGTGGGAGGGAGACAGGAAACACACTTTACGACCTGTACATGATGTCTGCACACATGCACACATGAACACATGCACACATGCACACAAATACACTCCTCACTACAGCAGATACCCACACACACCACCAGCAATCCAAAACATACTTAATAGTGGTTGAAGGCGGGTTACAGTATCACAAGGCAAACAGTCATATCACACATGTCAGCATGCAGAAGATTTGTTGCTCAAGGCCATGCAGTGCGAGTGTAGACAGCCCGTGTTAATAACAGTATACATGGCTTTGATGCAGGTGTGCTGTTGTTCAGTGATTGGCCTCACAGCCACTCGTTACATGGGTTTGTAAGGTGCCCAATAGGGAGCATTGACTAACATGAATGTGTTATGTGTTGAAGAGTGTCGCACAGCCCAATGATAGGCCTCTACCCTTCAGGTATATTATGTGTGCTGTGTGGATGACATGTGGGATACTGAAGTGTGACCTTACAGCGGGTGTCTGGATACGCTAGGTGTAGCATGTTAAGGTGTACTGCGTATGACAAAGTTGTGCATGTTGTGTATATGTGTATAAACTATGCCTATCCAATGTCCAGTACAGTGTTGCCACAATTGTGTGTGCTGCTCTGTGTATTGCATGTGATTGAGGCAGCTACTGTCATTACTGAGATGTGCATAGTCTCACAGCAAACATGCACAGCATGCATTATGCGTAGGTGTGTTACATGTACATGGCCTACACCTCACCTATGACATGCACATTTCATTAGCAATATTAAAATTATAACACACTCACCAACATCAACCGGCTGCATTGCTGTCACACCAGAGGGACCTACAAGAATATGAGACAGTTTGTCAGTGGCCACAACTGTGCCATTGCTACTGTGAGTTTGCTAAACTACAGTAGTACAACAGTCGACAGTCACAGGCGTACAGATTATATTCCAAATATCAGTATTGCACAACACTATGCAGCACAACTGCTAAACACACAGTACACATGTCACATATGCATAATCTACCAATACAGATAGTAGTCTACAGATAGGTCATGTTACCTGCACGCTCCATGTCAACATGCTGGGTGGCTCCGGCCTCCATGATGACACATGTCAGTTGCTGTTCCTGTGGTTGGCCAGGAGCCACCACACTTAGGAGCAGCTCCTCCACTCTGGTGAGGGGGGAATGAATGGCAACCCCACCACCTGTGGCAAGCTGTTGTCAACGGATATCAGATGCACGCTGCCGGACATGTCTAATTAAATCACTGCAGTGATGGCGTACCTGCTCATATGTCCAGTTATGCATGCCTATGTCATTTACCCGACGAACAAGATCTTGCCACAGTGCAGTCTGCTCATGCTGGTCCTGGCTGGTTTTAGGGAACAGCAGGGTGTAGTGCTGCACCAGGCTGTTGTGTATTTCTGCCTCCTCTGCAGCTGTATAACACGAGTTTCTTTGGTGGGACATACCCCTGGAAGACAATTAAACAAGATGTGTGAGCAAGTCAAGTGGCACACAGCATCCTAAAGTACAGATATCAATTACCTGCCATATTTTGCATCCGATTGGTTGTCAGAGGATAGACATGTTCAATACCCAATATTAGTGCTCAGGACACAACTGGCTGACAGTGCCTGCCACGCTCTATATATCAAACCATGTTCTGCACAGCAGCAAAGAGAAGCCAGTATGTAAGACTATACACCAGTACGTGACACACTGTATGTGACACAATGCACCACCTAGCCACAGGAGGTATATATCAAGCTAATGCATAAACAAAGATGTCGTCCATTGCAATGAATGTAAAGTATAGTTACAGTATTACCAGTATACCACAGTAGTCTTTGATGCCAAACCCCTGTCTAACATATGTGCACAGTTGTTGATATAGGTGGCATACTGCTGTACTAGACTATACATGTTGCTAGATACACATGTATACCCTGTAACACAGATATGATTGAGGGCATGGTACAGGCATAGTTACACACACATCAGACATACATACAACACACAAATGTATGCCAACCCAGATGAGCTTTACCTGTGTACCATACAGTACTGTGTGTCACTACTTACACAACCTTATGCCTGAGGTATGTAATCTGTGAGAAATACAGAGAACACACAAAACAGTGTTTCCAAGCAATGTGAACATACACCATACTGTACTGTTTAGGCCTACAGCTTCAGGTAGTACTACAGTTCATTTGGGAGTTGGATTCACCAGCAGTACCACTCACTAAGCATACATGTATTGCTTTAGCCTACAATGGGACACCATAGTCGACAACAAGGGACTACGTCACACCATATGCCATACTACTTTTACTGCCTAGCAATAGCATACACATCTTTTGCTGGGATCACAGCTAGGACACAAACTACCATGACAGAAACAATTTCACACTAAGCTATCACACCTTTACAGACCTTGCACATTCACCAACACATTCACCATCACACTCAGTCAACCTCACATAGCAATTATTGCACTAAATACATGTGTGAGTGCATCGTGTCATGGGTCGGTAATACGCTATTGGCCCTAGGGCCTACAGCAGCCTAGCCATATGCTACCCTGGCCTTTGACACACATGTAATTTAATTTCACTTGCCCCTGTCAACCAGAGCCACAGAGGTGATTCCCGGGGTGTATTTCCTATCTCTCAAACAATCATCAGGAGTATTTATGACAACTGCTAATGAGGAGCTTTGTTTGCTATTGATAGGTGGTTTGTTCCTGAGTATGGCATGTCTCTGAGTTAGGACTCTATCCCTCCAGCATGTGCTGTTTAGTGAGCTGACAAGGTTTAGGGCCCTAGAGTGTGTATCTGGGAGAGATTGTAATATGTTTACGTGGAGGATGTCCAACAGCTATGGGTGTGACATAGCTCTGTATGTTAGGCAGAGGTCACCTCTGGGTAGGCGGTATGCAACACAGTGTAGCTGTGGTTTTGTGAGTCGGTCTGCATAGGGTATCTGTTTGAGGCCGGTATTACTCTTTGTGAGGTATGTCTGTGGCCTTTCCAGTTGCTGTAGTTGGCATTGTACTCTCTAATGGGTTTTAAGTGTGATGAGTAGAGGGGAACACTGACCTATATTTCCCTAGATGACACACCTTTTGTGATGACGTGTACCACATAGACAGAGTACATGACTAGTGTGGCACTGTGATTATCAAAGGGGAGGCTACTGTCCACCTGTGTCCCATGTTCCCTTATCACACCTTCGGTGTTAGGTAGACTACCACCTATGTGGTAGTTAATGGGTACAGTGTTCTGGCAAAAAGGGATGGCACTGCAGTGTCAACACTGAGCTTCAGTCCATACCTTGGTCGCCAGGTACCTGTCGCAGTAAGTATGCCCCATGTCTATCGCCCTCTATACATATATATATATATATATATATATATATATATATATACACACACACATATATATATATATACATATATATATACACACACACATACATACACACATACATATAAACATCCATTGCTGTACATATAGATATACATATAGGCACATATACAGTCCACTATTCATGGTGGGAATATCAATTATGCGACAGTTGTGAGTTATACAGTTATGTAATAATATTGCACAGTGTTGTGCAGACTGCATTGAAGGTGTCCTCAGCCCATGTAGCTTTAGCAGGCCTCACTGGCTGCAACACTGCAAAACTGACAGAGCATACCCACAGCGTTTAACCACCACATGTCATATACCAGCACTGCATGCTGTTTTCTTTGCCACACACTACAACCTACATAGAAATATGCACATAACAACCTTCAACAACACACATATATATATATATATATATATATATATATATATATATATATATATATATATATATATATATATACACCCTTCACAAACAGTTGCAGTATGTCCCTTGCCCTATGCACATGTACAGATACATATAGATACATACTGCTGCCACATATGGATGATTCACAGTATGTAGAGTACTCTTCATAAACGTGTACTACATGCCAGCAAATACATATGTGTTACATACCTTTCCTTTGTATTGCTCTGTTCTGTCTGTTTTTAAAGGAAATAATTTATTTTTTTTATCTTTTTTTTTCTCTGTTGCTGTTGCTCTTTCTTTTTCTGTGTCTCTCTGTTTCTGTCTCTTTGTCTGTCTTTGTCTCTGTCTCTCTCTCTCGCTCTCTCTCTCTCTCTCTCTCTTGCTGCAATGAGATTATTGCATGTGTGGACAGCAAGTACAGCCTGCTTTTCTAGGTATCTGCACATGTGCATGTGATGGCCTCTGCACCAATTGGTGCCCACCATTTACTAATTGCATGCAGCCTGCTGTGTGGTTATTGTAGTACTCACTGTCATAGCAGCCCACTGCTATAACATGCTAGGTTAGGTAGGCATAGCCCTTTCAGCTTTCCAAAGTGGGGCCCATGCTTGTTTGCTGTGGACACCGTTGTGTCATTCAGAAGGTTGGTATACTTCTTATATCTGAAGCTAGGGTTGTAGCCAGCGATTTGCATGTTGTACTCAACCCTGAATGCTGCTGCTTCTAGTACACACTAGTCAGTGTAGAATTTTACTCACCCCTCCAAATGCTTACACAAGATACATGGGAGTATGTACTTTCTTTTCTAATTAGACAACTAACTGCCATACAAAAGTAGTTATAGCAATGTATTCCTCTGGCACATGAACTGTGAACTACTATACTGTAAATATTAATTACCTCACTTCTGAACCGTTTGTTGTTTATTTGTGTTGACATTAGCACAGGCTGCTCAAGACAACTGGACACATTTCAGTACTGAGTATGCCTACTTACATCCTTGGTAGAGCCTGAATACACAGGTATATTGTTCTTTTGGGTAGGGGTGCAGAAGTACAGAGAGCATTATATATTATTGTGTGATGTTTATCTTGCTGAACATACAGGATTGCTGTGTGCCTGTTAGTCTAACAAGGCAAGTAGTCTGTCTGCGTAGCTCCCACTTGTGGACATATCCAGATGGTATCCAGAGGTTAGCATATTATTCTTTGTTTGTGCACCACACGGTCTTTTCTGCACTGGAACAATGGCATTGTCACAGTTGGTTGCTACCAGTACATGGCTACATCCTTTGATATTTCTGTGTTGTACTCCTACATAAGGGTATGCTTGTGGGACTCGTTCCAAAGCTATTTGCAGATTGTGTAACAGCAGAAAGCTGAAATGCCTGTGTGTTTCTGCCTCTGCCAGGCCTCTGATACACTCAGGTATATATTTGAACAGCCTCAGGAAAGGTACATATAAGTGAGGTACACCTGTAATATATTATAGACATTAAGTTGAGACTGTGAGAGAATCAGAGCATATGTATTAATACACGTTTTCTGACGTGCAAGCAGTGTCTACTCTTACTTATTGACATTATTCATTAAATGTAATTCCCCACTTTTCGGCCTAACGTCAGTACTTTTCAGAGGGATTCTGAGGGACGCAGCTAACATTTGTTTACGAATCAGGGACATCCCTGAAAAGCAGTCACAGTTGGAAGTATGGCCTTTGCCCTATTCAAGTATGCCAGTGTTTATCCTGCTCTGACACTGTGTGAGGTTTGTAAAGTGCTACTGTAACATTACTTCCTGCTAGAATGGCTGGTTATTGTTTCACAGTCATGTCATGCAATTCCACAACAACTGCTGGTAAAGATCCACAGAACAAGATTTGTGTTATGGCATTCCTATTTTCCCTTTACATTCACTCATTGTAATGCATGATATATTTATTATAGCACCAACTTGTGGTATATCTACTGTGGCTTAGTGGTACTTCATGCAGTGTAGTGTGTCCAAGGTCCAGGGTTCGAGACTGACAAAGGTGTTTTATTTTGCTGCTCAGCAGAACAAGGGCCCTGTCATGCAGAGTGACTAAGGCACTTTTAAGCAGTTGTAAGTGGATTTGCGCGGGTTTGCACAACGCTTAGCAATGCCAGCTATGCGCACACTCGCTCAAACCCGCTAACTACTGCTTAAAAGTGCTTACTCCCGCTAACCCCTGCGCTAATTTCTTTCAAAGAAAAGAAAATGGGGAGATAGGAAAGTGGTGAAAAACGGGGCACAAAGAGGGAAAGACAGTAGGGAAACCAGCTCGAGATGTGCAGGACAGGTGTAGGGAAAGTCCATAGCTGCCCATTTCTTTACCAGCAATAGATGTGCATATGTTCGAAATTTGGAGTGAAATTTGAAACCTTCCACCCCTGAGAGAGGGGTGAGGACAACAAAGTATGTTGTACTGCCAATTATAATTATCAGTTTACATGTCCAATGGACGTGTGCGAAATGGGCAGCTATGTATGGGGCATAATTTTTTTGTGGGAACAGATTGCCCTTTTTTTTTTTTTTTTTTTTTTTTTTCAGGTGACAGTGGAATGTGAGGTAGAGGAAGTAGGTATATTTGGGGAGGTAGGTCGGGGAGGTAAACAAACAAGATGCATACAGGGGCGGAATATGACACATGGGGTGGGTGAACACAATTGACGGAGACGGATGTTTGGAAATCGCAAGCCCATGAGTCCACAGATGGTAACAGTGGAACTGAGATCCCCACCCATGGGCAGTCACCACTGCACCTTCACAGCCCCAAGGGTGGCTGTGCTGGGGGCTGCATAGGAGGGGCAGGCTCACCCGTGAGTTGCGCCACTCTCGCCTCGAGCTGGCATAGGGGATCAGCGACTGAACGCTGGATCTCCCTACGCACCACAGCCTAGACACTTCAGAGGGTGACAGGTGGCCCTTCTCTGCCCACACTTGCATGGGGGGGGATGAGCCCCATCTCCTGCAGCGCTTCCACCCAAAGGTGGCACAGGACCAATGGAGGAGGGGAGCCCGGGCTGGGCACCGGACCTGCTGGTGCCAGGTGCAATCGTCAGCTGAGGAGGGACAGGTGGGTCTGCTGGGACCGGCCTTTCCATACGTTCTGTGTTTAGGTGTGTTTAATTACAACATAGACAACAGCATTCCAAATTAGTTGTAACAGCATGCAGTAATATTCCCATTAACCCAACACACCAGGGTTCCAACAGTTGAACAGCAAGCATAACACACGCATATATTTTTTGAACATGCCTGAGGTATGTAATCTGTGAGAAATACAGAGAACACACAAAACAGTGTTTCCAAGCAATGTGAACATACACCATACTGTACTGTTTAGGCCTACAGCTTCAGGTAGTACTACAGTTCATTTGGGAGTTGGATTCACCAGCAGTACCACTCACTAAGCATACATGTATTGCTTTAGCCTACAATGGGACACCACAGTCGACAACAAGGGACTACGTCACACCATATGCCATACTACTTTTACTGCCTAGCAATAGCATACACATCTTTTGCTGGGATCACAGCTAGGACACAAACTACCATGACAGAAACAATTTCACACTAAGCTATCACACCTTTACAGACCTTGCACACATTCACCAACACATTCACCATCACACTCAGTCAACCTCACATAGCAATTATTGCACTAAATACATGTGTGAGTGCATCGTGTCATGGGTCGGTAATACGCTATTGGCCCTAGGGCCTACAGCAGCCTAGCCATATGCTACCCTGGCCTTTGACACACATGTAATTTAATTTCACTTGCCCCTGTCAACCAGAGCCACAGAGGTGATTCCCGGGGTGTATTTCCTATCTCTCAAACAATCATCAGGAGTATTTATGACAACTGCTAATGAGGAGCTTTGTTTGCTATTGATAGGTGGTTTGTTCCTGAGTATGGCATGTCTCTGAGTTAGGACTCTATCCCTCCAGCATGTGCTGTTTAGTGAGCTGACAAGGTTTAGGGCCCTAGAGTGTGTATCTGGGAGAGATTGTAATATGTTTACGTGGAGGATGTCCAACAGCTATGGGTGTGACATAGCTCTGTATGTTAGGCAGAGGTCACCTCTGGGTAGGCGGTATGCAACACAGTGTAGCTGTGGTTTTGTGGTCGGTCTGCATAGGGCATCTGTTTGAGGCCGGTATTACTCTTTGTGAGGTATGTCTGTGGCCTTTCCAGTTGCTGTAGTTCATGTGAGGTACATACCACATGGGGCATTGTACTCTAATGGGTTTTAAGTGTGATGAGTAGAGGGGAACACTGACCTATATTTCCCTAGATGACACACCTTTTGTGATGACGTGTACCACATAGACAGAGTACATGACTAGTGTGGCACTGTGATTATCAAAGGGGAGGCTACTGTCCACCTGTGTCCCATGTTCCCTTATCACACCTTTAATGTTAGGTAGACTACCACCTATGTGGTAGTTAATGGGTACAGTGTTCTGGCAAAAAGGGATGGCACTGCAGTGTCAACACTGAGCTTCAGTCCATACCTTGGTCGCCAGGTACCTGTCGCAGTAAGTATGCCCCATGTCTATCTCCCTCTATACATATATATATATATATATATATATATATATATATATATATGTGTGCATATACACACATATATATATATATATATATATATATATATATACACACACACATACATACACACATACATATAAACATCCATTGCTGTACATATAGTTATACATATAGGCACATATACAGTCCACTATTCATGGTGGGAATATCAATTATGCGACAGTTGTGAGATATACAGTTATGTAATAATATTGCACAGGGACACAGGTTTTCTGCGTAACAATTAACTGCCATACAAAAGTAGTTAAGTACGTATTCTTCTGTAATCACATGAACTGTTTCAGAACCACATACTGTAAATATTAATTTACTCACTTCTGAACAGTTTGTGTTTTTTTGTGTTGTGCAGAATGCATTGAAGGTGTCCTCAGCCCATGTAGCTTTAGCAGGCCTCACTGGCTGCAACACTGCAAAACTGACAGAGCATACCCACAGCACAGTGTTTAACCACCACATGTCATATACCAGCACTGCATGCTGTTTTCTTTGCCACACACTACAACCTACATAGAAATATGCACATAACAACCTTTATATATATATATATATATATATATATATATATATATATATATATATATACACCCTTCACAAACAGTTGCAGTATGTCCCTTGCCCTATGCACATGTACAGATACATATAGATACATACTGCTGCCACATATGGATGATTCACAGTATGTAGAGTACTCTTCATAAACATGTACTACATGCCAGCAAATACATATGTGTTACATACCTTTCCTTTGTATTGCTCTGTTCTGTCTGTTTTTAAAGGAAATAATTTTTTTTTCTTTTTCTCTGTTGCTGTTGCTCTTTCTTTTTCTGTGTCTCTCTGTTTCTGTCTCTTTGTCTGTCTTTGTCTCTGTCTCTCTCTCGCTCTCTCTCTCTCTCTCTCTCTCTCTTGCTGCAATGAGATTATTGCATGTGTGGTCAGCAAGTACAGCCTGCTTTTCTAGGTATCTGCACATGTGCATGTGATGGCCTCTGCACCAATTGGTGCCCACCATTTACTAATTGCATGCAGCCTGCTGTGTGGTTATTGCAGTACTCACTGTCATAGCAGCCCACTGCTATAACATGCTAGGTTAGGTAGGCATAGCCCTTTCAGCTTTCCAAAGTGGTGCCCATGCTTGTTTGCTGTGGACACCGTTGTGTCATTCAGAAGGTTGGTAAACTTCTTATATCTGAAGCTAGGGTTGTAGCCAGCGATTTGCATTTTGTACTCAACCCTGAATGCTGCTGCTTCTAGTACACACTAGTCAGTGTAGAATTTTACTCACCCCTCCAAATGCTTACACAAGATACATGGGAGTATGTACTTTCTTTTTTAATTAGACAACTAACTGCCATACAAAAGTAGTTATAGCAATGTATTCCTCTGGCACATGAACTGTGAACTACTATACTGTAAATATTAAATGTTAAGTTGTCAATCTCGCCTTCATTCTTGCTTGATGGGTTCGAGCCGATCCCTGCTCTGACTCGGCACTTGCTTTAGCTCGAGAACTCCTTTTACCAGCTCGAGGCAGCCCCATATCCCATGATGCAAGGCAGTAAGTACCCAGATCTCGCTTTGCCGCTTTGGGAGGTCTTCTCTTTACCAGCTCCTGGTAAGTAATTCACATTTGTGACTTTTAAGCCCTTTTAGTTAAAACTTTTTTGTTTTGATAGTTTAATTTTAAATTTAACTTTTCTGACAGAAATCCCTGTCTCTTTTAATTTTTTAGTCAGTTAATTCCCTGTCCCATCCCCTGTTAGGGTGTGTGTGTTGGTATTTTTACTAAGTACCTTTTTGGTATTAGTTTAATTTAATTGACTGGTGTGTGTGTGTTTTGTTAGACACCATGTCTAAAGAGAGGGTTTCAGGTTTTAAGAAGTGTGACTCGTGCTGTCAGAAGATGTCTCTGACAGACGGTCACACTTCTTGCCTGTACTATTTAGGCCCTCTTCACCTGCAGGACTCCTGTGCTATTTGTCACTCCTTCAGCCAGAGAGTCCTGCAGGAAGGAATAAGTTGATTCTCAGGGGTCTTCTTAAGCGGAGGCTCTCCGGCTAAGTCGGCCCCACAAAAATCAACTAAATCTGCCAAGACCCAGGCTTCTGTTTAAGCCTGTGGCCTCAGCTCCGACTCGATAGAGTCGAGATCGCTCGGCTGGAGCGATTCTGGATCCACTAAGCTTTGGCCCGATGGCTATCGGTGCGAATCTGCTTTGACCACTGTGGGGTCGGTTCCAACCGCTCCGACACCCACGCATACGGGCATCGGTGTCGGCCCGATCGGCTCCGACACCCATGTGGCACAGGCATCGGTGTCGGCTCGATCGGCTCCGACACCGTTACTTTGGTGGCTGTATCGGCTCCGCTGAGCCGATATCGATCGCTCTGTCGGCTCCGGAAGTCGGTGCCGACAGGATCTGTAGTATCGGCTCCGATGGCCCATTCCAGGAAGAGGTCGAGGTCTCCTTCCTTGGAGCCGATACTTCGCTCCGGCCTCGCCTCTTCTATCGGAGCGGAGCCATCGGAGCCGATCTTCAAGGTCATCCAGGTTGTCAGATCATGACCTCGAGAGAGTGGTCAGTAGATTGCCAAGTCACAGGTACTGGCCCAAATGCTACACAGTCCGTCTCAGCAGGCGACTGTTGGTCCACACCCGTTACAGTTCCTCCTTCAACTCTACCCCAGAGCTTGGAGTTGGAGTCTTCGGGTTTGGTTACTGCTACGGCTGGAGGACGGATACCCCTTCTGTTCCTTCAGCCCCTACTCTTATCTCCTCTTGTGACCTTCCTTAGAGGGATTCGTGGTCGGGCTTCCATGGTCTCCTCCGGGGGTGAGTGGCATCGGACCCTTGTCCGAGCCGCTCTTCCCTTGGAGCCTCGGCCTTGGTGAGCTCGGCTCTGACATCTGCCTCGAGACTTCCCTTCGGTGGCCCCTGGAGTTCCTAGCTCTTGGAGCGGGTTCTCGGATCTGCCTGGGAGGGGAGCATTCGAGGTGATGAAGAGTGTACTGGCCACTAGTATCAGTCAGCAGTCTCTTCCCGTAGCTCCTCCCTCTATTGTACCTGTTGACATCTCTGCCACTACTCTTGCTATAGGACCCAGAGATCCTCCGCCTCAGGTTTCCCCATTGGGAATTTCCCCTCTTCCGAGGATTCTCCTGATGTTTCGGGAGATCCTCCTAGGAAGAGGACTTGTAAGAGGAAGCATGTAGACTCCCGAGTCTGTCACTTGGATACTGACTTTGATGAGTCAGAGGGATCCCCTAGATCCCCTCTGAGGATGTCTCCTTCTCAGACATCCTAGAACTCCTGAAACAGAGGGAAACTGGCCCACCAACAATCCCTCTGAGGATGAGTCAGTATACCTAGAGGCGTTTGGATCTCGGCCCTCCACCTCCTGGGTGTCTCCGCCTTCGACCCCTTGATGCAGGTTATTGCTCGAAAGCGTGGACAGCTCCTGACTCTGTAGAGCCAGTCCCTAGGAGGCCTTCTAAATTTATAACTGCCCTAGTGACAAACTATTCCTTACCAAGGGTGTCCCGCTGATGCCATGGTGGTGGCTGCGGCCACCAAAAAGGAACTTGCAGATCCTTCTGTGCCCGTCCATCCTCCTAATAAGGACTCTAGGACCATGGATAGGTAGCAAGCGGATGTTTTCCTCAGCGACCTTTGCTATGCGTTCGCTGAATTATCTTTGTCACTTCACCAGACTCCAGAGATATCCTGAAGGAGCTGGGAGAAGTAGTTCAGGATCCTACAGCTGCAGGGGCCCAAGAAAAGATTGCTTCGCAGCTAGGAACCCTCAATTCCATTGCTAACTCCTCCATGCGGCTAATATCTTATGCTGCTGATGGAGCCGAGTAGAGCTGCAGGCACAGGTGTGGCTCTTAGACGCCAAGCCTGGATGCGGCTATGTGATTTTGCGGATCCCTTTAAGGCGTCCTTCACAAATTCTCCCTTTGATGGGTCAGCTTTGTTTGGCCCTCAGGTGAAGGAAACCTTGACCAGGTGTGAGCAGGACGGCAAGACTCTTTCTGCTGTTGGAGTCCGTTTTTCCACCCCTTCTAGGCCTTATCCCAAAGGACAGAAGGGTGGGAAGATGTGGTTCAGAATCCCAAGGAGTCACGCCCGGATTCACGTGGTCAGCTTTACCCCTAGAGGCAGAGGGGTAACAACAACAGACGCCGCTCTAGAGGCAGAGGGGTCCAAGAACCAGGGCAACAGGCAGTCTCTTCCTGAGCAGCCCTTTCAGCATCCCTGAGGTGTTGCCCGGCTGTCCCTCCTTGGAGGCAGTCGGGGGAAGACTATCACTGTACCCAGAAGCCTGGCATTCCCTCACTCAAGACAGATGGGTACAGTCGATCATATCCAAGGTTACATAATTCCTTTCGAGGAAAGTCCCTTTCCCTCAAGTTCCCTTCCAGATGTACCACCCGGTCTAAGGGACATTGCAGAGTTAGAAATCGCAAAACTACTGCAAAAAAGAGCCATTCAGCCAGTTACACTAGACCATTCAGAGCCGGAATCTACTCAAGGTTCTTTTTGGTCCCCAAAAGACGGGAGACTGAGACCAATATTGGATCTCAGCAGACTCAACAAGTCTGTCAGGAAGACAAGATTCGAATGGTCACTCTTCAGTCAATTCTGCCCTTCTTACAGAAGGACAACTGGATGTGCTCAATAGATCTTCAGGATGCGTACTATCACATCAAAATTCACAGACGCTCAGGAGATTTCTCCGCTTCGGCTGGGGTCCAGTCATTTCCAGTTCAGAGCCCTGCCCTTTGGTCTCACCACAGCCCCAGAGTGTTCACCAAATGCATGGCAGTGGTCACGGCTCACCTGAGACGTCAAGGATTCCAGGTGTTTCCGTATCTCGACGACTGGCTCCTGTCAGCCACCACCAGGCATCAGCTTATACAAGCCAGGGATTACACAATAGACCTTTGTTCTCATTTAGGCATCTCGATCAACTTCGAAAAGTCATCCTTATCGCCCTGCCAGTCTATTACCTTCATAGGCGCAAACTTAGACACTGTTCGGATGTCAGCTACCCTTACAGAACAAAGAGTTTCAGACATTCAGACTCATGTCAGGATCATTCTGGCCAGCAAGAAAGTACAGGCCAGAATGGTTCTAAAGGTATTAGGTCTCATGGCTGCGGCCATTACTCTTCTTCCCTGGCTCGATTCTACATGCGCCTCCTTCAGTGGATGCTGTTCACTCAGTGGTCATACCAGCAACTCCCTATGTGTCACCAGATTCTGGTGACACAGACATGCAAAGAACATCTTGCTTGGTGGATCACATCGTCTCAGGTTCACCAAGGCAGGTGCTTTGTACCCCCGTCCCCGATAGCCACTGTCACCACGGATGCCTCCCTGATCGGGTGGGGGGGTCATTATCAGGGCAGGATGGTTCATGGGACGTGGCAACCGTTCGAGTACCATCTGCACATAAATGTCCTGGAGATGAGAGCAGTGCTTTTGACGCTGCAAGCCCTCAACGACTTTCTTCCCGTAGGGACAATTGCAGTCCACACAGACAACATGTCTGTAGTGTGGTATATCAACAAACAGGGCGGAACCAAGTCCTACCCCTTGTGTCGAGAAGCTCAGACTATGGCAATGGGCGATCTCCTCTCATCGGTTTCTGGTAGCAACGCATATCCCTGGGAAAACCAACATTCTAGCGGACAGATTGAGCAGAGCTATTCTCATGCCTCACGAGTGGTCTCTCAAACAATCCGTAGCGGAAGAGATTTTTCTGGAATGGGGTCCCATGTTGCGATCTTTTGCTACTCCCCAAAACAGCAAATGTCCAGACTTCTTCAGCCTCTTCCCTCTATCAGGCCATCCCCAGAGACGCTCTGACCCAGGATTGGCCCCAGGGACTTCTTTATGCCTTCCCTCCATTTCCTCTGATCCCTCAGGTGATCCAGAAAGCTACCGCTTTGAGAGCCAAATTGATTCTCATTGCCCCTTACTGGCCTCGACAAGTTTGGTTCCCGTTCCTCCATCATCATCTGTTGGTGCAGCCGTGGCATCTGGACCCAGTGCCAGATCTACTGATTCACCAATCCGGTCAGCTGCACCGGTCAATCCCTCTCTCAACCTCACAGCATGGTTGCTCCACTTCCTTCCCTAGCCAGGCTTCCTTTGATCTCTAACCCTGTTAGAGATATCATAGTAGCTTCACTAAAATCCTCTACCAGGAGGATTTACAAGCAAATGGAAACGTTTCTCTTATTGGGCTAAGGCCCAAAATATTGATCCTTTTACTGCCCCTGTTCAGGCAGTTCTAGACTTCTTAGCAGAGATTTTTCATGCAGGCTCCTCTTCTTCCACAGTCAGAGTTCAATTGGCTGCTATTTCTAATTTTCATGTTGGGATAGCAGATCATAATATTATGTCCCATAGGCTCTGCAGGGCCTTCTTGAAAGGAATTTTCCTACTAAAGCCTCCAATCAGGAATCCTCCTCCTCAGTGGGATCTAAATTTAGTGCTGACATCCTTGATTCTTCCCCCCTTCGAGCCAGCTGTTTCTTGTTCCCTGAAATATCTTTCTTGGAAAACTTTATTCCTAGTGGCTATTACATCTGCCAGGAGGGTGTCTGAACTTCATGCTCTTTCGGTTCGACCCTATTTGGTTTTCACAAAGACAGAGTATCTTTGAGAACTAATCCATCGCTTTTACCTAAGGTCGCTTCAAAACAATCTGAATCAATCCATTGATCTCCTGTATTTTTCCTAACTATTCAGATAGAGCTGAACAAAAGCTACATTATCTTGACGTCCACCGTCAGCTTAGATATTATTTGGACAGAACAAAAAATTTAGGAAATCTGATCAACTTTTGTTTCCTATGGATAATAAAAGGCCTTCCTGTTTCTAAAGTGACTTTATCCAGATGGCTTTCTTGGTCATCACTGAAATTTATACGATCAGGGGAAAACAGCTGTGCTCAAAACCTAAAGCACATTCAACTAGGAGTTTAGCTACTTCTGCAGCTTTTCAAGCTAGACTGCCTTTGGACACTATTTGTGCAGCTGCCACTTGGGCCACTCCTCACACTTTGTTTCCCATTACAAATTGGACTTGGCCTCCAGGGACAGAGCCAGTTTTGGCTCTACAGTCCTCAAGAGTTTGTTCCATTGAGCCACCCAGGATAGAGGTGCTAGGGCGGTCCCATCAAGCAGAATGAAGGCGAGATTGACAACTTAACATTAAGAAGTTATGTTCCTACCATAACGTTCCATGTTAGTTGTGTTTTCTCGCCTTCTTTCTTTTGTCCCTCCCTCCCTCCCCTGGCCTGGACAGACCTTGTACAAGAAACTATTATGCTAAAGACCATTCTAACCTGGTCCTTTTCCATCTGTAAGTTTCTTCTTCCTTTGGGAAGTATTTTATGCTTGGTGTTATTGCCCTTTGTCAACAAACGAGATCTGGGTACTTACTGCCTTGCATCATGGGATATGGGGCTGCCTCGAGCTGGTAAAAGGAGTTCTCGAGCTAAAGCAAGTGCCGAGTCGGAGCCGAGGGATCGGCTCCGAACCCATCAAGCAAGAACGAAGGCGAGAGAAGACAACTAACATGGAACGTTATGGTAGGAACATAACTTCTTATTACCTCACTTCTGAACCGTTTGTTGTTTATTTGTGTTGACATTAGCACAGGCTGCTCAAGACAACTGGACACATTTCAGTACTGAGTATGCCTACTTACATCCTTGGTAGAGCCTGAATACACAGGTATATTGTTCTTTTGGGTAGGGGTGCAGAAGTACAGAGAGCATTATATATTATTGTGTGATGTTTATCTTGCTGAACATACAGGATTGCTGTGTGCCTGTTAGTCTAACAAGGCAAGTAGTCTGTCTGCGTAGCTCCCACTTGTGGACATATCCAGATGGTATCCAGAGGTTAGCATATTATTCTTTGTTTGTGCACCACACCGGTCTTTTCTGCACTGGAACAATGGCATTGTCACAGTTGGTTGCTACCAGTACATGGCTACATCCTTTGATATTTCTGTGTTGTACTCCTACATAAGGGTATGCTTGTGGGACTCGTTCCAAAGCTATTTGCAGATTGTGTAACAGCAGAAAAGCTGAAATGCCTGTGTGTTTCTGCCTCTGCCAGGCCTCTGATACACTCAGGTATATATTTGAACAGCCTCAGGGAAAGGTACATATAAGTGAGGTACACCTGTAATATATTATAGACATTAAGTTGAGACTGTGAGAGAATCAGAGCATATGTATTAATACACGTTTTCTGACGTGCAAGCAGTGTCTACTCTTACTTATTGACATTATTCATTAAATGTAATTCCCCACTTTTCGGCCTAACGTCAGTACTTTTCAGAGGGATTCTGAGGGACGCAGCTAACATTTGTTTATGAATCAGGGACATCCCTGAAAAGCAGTCACAGTTGGAAGTATGGCCTTTGCCCTATTCAAGTATGCCAGTGTTTATCCTGCTCTGATACTGTGTGGGGTTTGTAAAGTGCTACTGTAACATTACTTCCTGCTAGAATGGCTGGTTATTGTTTCACAGTCATGTCATGCAATTCCACAACAACTGCTGGTAAAGATCCACAGAACAAGATTTGTGTTATGGCATTCCTATTTTCCCTTTACATTCACTCATTGTAATGCATGATATATTTATTATAGCACCAACTTGTGGTATATCTACTGTGGCTTAGTGGTACTTCATGCAGTGTAGTGTGTCCAAGGTCCAGGGTTCGAGACTGACAAAGGTGTTTTATTTTGCTGCTCAGCAGAACAAGGGCCCTGTCATGCAGAGTGACTAAGGCACTTTTAAGCAGTTGTAAGTGGATTTGCGTGGGTTTGCACAACGCTTAGCAATACTTAGCTATGCGCACACTCGCTCAAACCCGCTAACTACTGCTTAAAAGTGCTTACTCCCGCTAACCCCTGCGCTAATTTCTTTGAAAGAAAAGATAGGAAAGTGGTGAAAAACGGGGCACAAAGAGGGAAAGACAGTAGGGAAACCAGCTCAAGATGTGCAGGACAGGTGTAGGGAAAGTCCATAGCTGCCCATTTCTTTACCAGCAATAGATGTGCATATGTTCGAAATTTGGAGTGAAATTTGAAACCTTCCACCTCTGAGAGAGGGGTGAGGACAACAAAGTATGTTGTACTGCCAATTATAATTATCAGTTTACATGTCCAATGGACATGTGTGCGAAATGGGCAGCTATGTATGGGGCATAATTTTTTTGTGGGAACAGATTGCCCTTTTTTTTTTTTTTTTTTTTCAGGTGACAGTGGAATGTGAGGTAGAGGAAGTAGGTATATTTGGGGAGGTAGGTCGGGGAGGTAAACAAACAAGATGCATACAGGGGCGGAATATGACACATGGGGTGGGTGAACACAATTGACGGAGACGGATGTTTGGAAATCGCAAGCCCATGAGTCCACAGATGGTAACAGTGGAACTGAGATCCCCACCCATGGGCAGTCACCACTGCACCTTCACAGCCCCAAGGGTGGCTGTGCTGGGGGCTGCATAGGAGGGGCAGGCTCACCCGTGAGTTGCGCCACTCTCGCCTCGAGCTGGCATAGGGGATCAGCGACTGAACGCTGGATCTCCCTACGCACCACAGCCTAGACACTTCAGAGGGTGACAGGTGGCCCTTCTCTGCCCACACTTGCATGGGGGGGGATGAGCCCCATCCCCTGCAGCGCTTCCACCCAAAGGTGGCACAGGACCAATGGAGGAGGGGAGCCCAGGCTGGGCACCGGACCTGCTGGTGCCAGGTGCAATCGCCAGCTGAGGAGGGACAGGTGGGTCTGCTGGGACCGGCCTTTCCTTACGTTCTGTGTTTAGGTGTGTTTAATTACAACATAGACAACAGCATTCCAAATTAGTTGTAACAGCATGCAGTAATATTCCCATTAACCCAACACACCAGGGTTCCAACAGTTGAACAGCAAGCATAACACACGCATATATTGAACGACAGTGGACATTCCAACAGCATGCAGGGATGATTGGTGGCAACAGGCCACCAAGATTGTGGTGTTTGAACAGTGCACATGCATCAAAGTAAATGCAGATATTTATAGAACAATAGGACATATGTCCCAACAAATGTTTTGAGATTAGACATACCCACTGAGGTGTGGAATTGCATTGTTTATGCACATACAGTAGGGTGTAAAAAGATACTACCTTAACATCTTATAAGTACTATTAGTCTACACTACTTTCCCATTGACTGCAGGTGTATATCCCCTACATGCATTATTACACTAGGCAACGTGCATTAGGTTGTGTAATGGGTTTGGCTAGTTCATTATATACCTGACCTATATCTCACATACTAACTGTCCAAGATGCAGATGTTATTGCTACATAGTTATATATTTTATTTATATTTATATATCTAAATATCTGGATGTGTTCACATGCCATTTTCAGTTATATTCCTACAGAAACCTACATTTCATGTAGCACACTCACATTTCTGGGGAACACATTAACAAGCTACTTATGTGCCAGATTTACCTATGCATGCCAGCCATTAACCAAATGTTGAGGACTGTAGATACGCTTCACAGCTACTGGCACTTCCTTCATCCACTTTATATGAGACTGCCCAACTGTGGGTTGGCAGCACTTAATACAACAGTACTATTTATAAAATGCAATTCAAAGTAAGTGACACAGACACACTCCAAGTATTATACCTTTATTAATTACATTACACACTTTTCTACAGGCTCTCTCATTCATTTGATATTACAGTGCATACAGAATACTTATTCAAGATGTATTATACCTTTATTAATAGGTTACAACACTCTTTTTCAGGCTCACTCACTTATTTTATATAACAGCACATGCAGAGATATTATTCCGGACTTATTTTACCTTTATTAATGGGTTACTACACTCTTTTTCTGGTTCTCTGACTTATTTTATATAACAGTACATGCATAAAAATTATTCAGGGCATTTTATGGCTTTATTATTGGGCTACAACCCTTTTTTTCAGGCTCTCTCACCTATTTTATATAACAATACATGCAGAATAATTACTAACCTGCCTGGTGGCGCAGCCTATCTGCATAGGCTTGCTGATTCACAGCACGGACACTTGCAGCTGTGAAGTAAATGAAGGGATATTGAGACATACCTATCCATTATATAGACTAAATTAGCATGTCTTACATACTTCATTCCATGGCTACCTACTCAGTAGTGGGGCATCTTGCATGTCACGGGCCTCCTGTACCCATTGGTTCAGTAGGTTCTGCTTCTATCTCTGCAGGTCTGCATAGTGGTAATGGACCTGCTCACCAGTCCGAGGGACACCTGTGGCACTGGTGAGATCATGAGCTAACCGGTTCCAAGCCTCTGCTTTGTACTCCGTCCCTTGGAACTGGCCCTGCAGGAGTCTTGACTCATGACGGTGGACAAGGAGCCAAACCATGTATTTTGATTCCTCGATGCCCCAGCGTTGCGCTCAAAAGTGAGTACCCTCTCCAGCACCAGCCATTCTGACTGCAGGTGGGAGCTACAATCAGTTATGGCAGGTATTCCCACCTATGGAACTTAAATACGCCACATTTCCTGCACTTTTTTGTGATTGGCCATTTTTGAAAATTCTCGGCTGACTGCAGACCTGCTTAGCAATGGTTAATCTTCCATTTATAAGTATATGTATGTTAACAGTGCATGTTTATCCTAAGCTGTCATGGCTTAGTGGTTCAGTACTTTGATTATGGTGCACAGTATCCCAGGTTCGAACCTTGTCATTGCTTTTTATTTTACTACTGTCCAGACAGGCTAGGGGGGTGTATCTGTGTTTAGGCCACTTTGCACTACGTTGCTCCACGTTGCCCAATGGTGCGCTGGTTAGCACAGTGCGCAGCTCCGCGCAAACCTATTGCGCTAGGTGAAGCGCTGCTTAGCTATAAGCAATAATATTGCACTAGGTAAAATCCTGCTTATCTATGGGCAATTTTATTGCGCTAGGTAAAACCCTGCTTATCTATGGGCAATTTTACTCCGCTAGGTAAAACGCTGCTTAGCCATGGGCAATTATATGTCAATATGCTCAATGCTGCTCACCTTCTTATATTTATATGTATACATTTTGTTCACTAATACATAGGCCATTTCAATACTTTTTAATAAAATTTAATTCATATATGTCAGGAATTATTTTATATACTAATTTAAAACATAAAATAGACATGGGAGTGGTGAGACTAGAACCGGGAATGCCTCCTCTTTGTGCGAACACTCTACCACTACGCTATTGCTATTTGGCTTGATTTGCATAAACATTTCTTATTATGCTCTTCATTGTCGACATTGCTAACTGCAGCTAAGCAATGGGCACACCCGCTCACACACGCGCAAATACGGGCAGCTATATCGGGAATTATAAAATAAAAAAATTAGTTTACATTTTACATTTACAAAGGGGTTTAGTATGTGGGGATGTGTACTGTTTGCTATGTGTGGATTTCAGCGGACTCGCTCCTTGCATTTCTCATTTTCACTTTATATGGTTGCAGGTGCGTGGATATTTGGACTGCTCGGCAGTCCGACACACCCCCTGCAGTCTTGCACGCTCCGTGTAAGCCTTCCAGTTGAGTCAGCGCCCTCATGCATATGCATGACGCGCTGACGTTGTAGGCTTAAACGGCTGTCTCTGAGTAAGACTTGGTTAGTCTTACTCGGAGGATTACTGAATCCCGGCCCATATAAAAATCTGGCTACACTACTCTCAGCTAATAAGCTTCTAGTCTCCACTACTAAATCTAAAAACAAGGCTGGGGACTCACTATTCTCCAACACAGTTGAAAAAACCTGGAACCAGCTTCCTAATGAACTCTCATCACTTTCTTCCACATTACTTTTAAAAAAATATCTTAAAGAATATCTCAAAACACACTGTCTATGTCCCTGCTCTAGCCCTGACTAAAATCTAATTCCCTATCTCCCACTCCCTTTACATACCTGCTCTGCTGTTCTATCATGCCTTTTTTTTGTAACTAGAATGCTAACCACTTCCTAGTATTAAAGGCGACTTCCTCTCAGCACTGTTTCAAGACTTACTTCTCCAAAAGAACTCACCCTCTACTGTACTGTAAGTAAGCATAAGTTTGTATGCGTGTAACCAGGCCTCTAATTTAAAATAACAATTCTTTGTATTTCTTTCCTTTTTTTGTATTATATGTTATCTAAAGTTTTTTCTTGGTGACTCTGTACACAATTTTTTGTCTAATCTAAAATAAAGTAATGTAACTTCCTTCTATTGCATATTGTATGCTATGATACTATTGCCTATATTGGAACTTTTCTCCCCGGTCCTCTACTGAAAATGGACATATATCCAGTTAGACTAGCCCGGTCAACAAATGTAAAATAAATAAATAAAATAAAATAATGTATATGCTCTACTAATTATTCCTTTTTAATGGCAGCTTATGTTGTAGTTTTATTAAAAACTCTACCAGTGCTGGTCTTTCATTTAGGACCCCCCTGTTTCTTTCTCTTTGCCTATACTCTATATAAATCCTTGATAGGGAAGGCAATGTCTGACCTGCAGTCCAAATAAATTCTTAGTGTCTTCCCATTCTATCATTTTTCCCTCTTTACTTACTTGCTCCCAATACCTTGGTTCCTTTGCCAGTTTTCTCCAATAAATCCAGTCCCTATTCCCTACTGTGTATATCCGTAGTTGCAGTCACCCCATCAGCAGAATCTCCTTTCTCCATTCGCATGTTGAATTAGTTCTTGCGATACTTTCTGCTACTTTTTAGATATAATATTCTGTATGATTATTGTTATTCTCCTTAAAAGGCCTGCATCCAAAATATGAGTCTCTTCTTGTTTCTTGAGCTTCCCTCATGTTTCATCATCATCCCGTTCCACTCTGAATTATAGTTTTATGCTTGTGCTGTGTATAGGAACCTTAACTGTGTAGCTCTGAAATACCCCTTCAAATCGGGTAAACCCAATCCACCCTCCATTGGAGGAATCAGTTTACAAACTTGACTCTTGCCATTTTCCCCATGCAGATAAAGTCCTTCAGCTCTTTATTAATTTCTATCCACAACTTCTGCTCTGGTTGATAAAAATATGCCTGACTTGTGAATAAGACTAATGGGACTAAAAACATTTTAACTGCTTGTATATTACTATCCATATCCATATAAGAAAGCTTCCGTTTTCACAGTTTTTGTATTATCTTTTGTTTAGCCTCTTCCCACATACCTTAGCTACGACACCAGAATAATTTTTATTCCATACTCCTAAATACTTCATTTTATCACCTCCCGATAAATATGGATATTGGCGAACTAATTCATAGGTTCATAGGTTTATCCTGTGAGATTCAAACCGTGTACCTTGTGTTTGTAAGGCAAACACCTTAACCATTAGGCCACCCTGCCAACATTTCATATGTGGGTACATAATTTATGCCATTACTTTTGTTTTACTTTCATTAATTTTGTATCATGAAAAGATTTGAAACTGTTTCATAGTGTTCCACAACACTGTCTCTTTCTGGTTTTATCAGGTATAAGATGATATCTGCAAATAGAGCCAACTTTTCTTGACTACCATACCAATTATATACTTGAATTACTGAGTCCCGTATTTTCTTTGCCAGTGGTTCTAAATATAATGCAAATAACAAAGGGGAAAGAGGACATCCCTGCCTGGTTCCTCTGCTCAAGCAGAAATTATCAAAGAGGACCCCACCCACTTTAATTTTCACTTCCAAACCGTCATATATTCTCGTAATGAACCTTATCATTTTTTCAGGAAATGCAAATGCTTTCATTGCTCTGCTCATAAAGTCCCAGCTTAGTCTGTCAAATGCTTTCTCTGCATCAGGACCCACCAACAACAATGGTATTTTTTGACATTCTGCTTCCCTCTGGATCATCAATGTTCTGTTATTGTCAAATGTTTGCCTGACCTCCACAAACCACACTGATCCATTTCTATCAATTATGGAATTACGTTTGCCATTCTTTTAGCCATTATAGACAGGAACACTTTATAATCATGGTTTAGTATTGAAATGGGCCTTTATGAAGCTGGATCTTATGGATTTTTACTCTTTTTAGGTATTACAGCTACCACCACTTTCTTCCAGGATGTTGGTCCTTCTCCTCCTCTTAAAATACTGTTAAACAAATCCTTCCAGATCTGTATTAGTTTTTCCTTCCTAGCTTCCCAAATTTCCATAGGAATGCACTCTATTCCTAGGGATTTTTCTGTATATTGGTTATACATCACAGTTTCTATCTCATCTCCTCCTATCCTAACCATTAGTAATTGAGCCTCATGTTCCTCCAACCTTGGCATATTTAATTATTTCATAAACATTTCCATTTGTATCTTTTCTTGATTTCCATATGTCTCTGCTTCTACGGGATCTCTTGTTATCTTCCTTGTTGTAGGCTCCATAAACTTGGCAACAGCCCATTCTACTTCCTGTTGCCTGAGTCGTTGTGCTAAAAGTTTTTGTGCTCTAGTGTTATTATTAAAAAACAGTTGCTTAATACCAGTCATTCTAAGCTCATGTATATTATTGCGGTACTCTCTTATTTTCTGCTTAGCATTCTGCAGTTGATCCCATTCTTGTTCAGTGAGATTTCCCCTATTCTGTAATACTTTACCATTTGTTAGTCCCTCAGAGCCCTTTCTTTTATTTCCACCGTATTTTAAACTCCACCTTAATGTTATCCCACTCCTAAGCTATATTTTCAGAAGTAATTTATATACCCTCTCGAATAGCTCCTGAATAATCTCCATTACCCATTAATTTCTTGATTTTCAACAGATAGGTGGGAAAGCACCAGTGTCTCATTTTTATTTCATTACAGTGTGTTTTTATTTTATTTATTATGATCGGAAATAGTTATTGGGTGCATATCAAGGCCTTCAGTTAAATGCACATGTTCCTGTAAAATGTAAAATCTGTTTAGCCTAGCCCAGTTGTTATATCTTGGGGAATAATATGTAAATTCACTCTGAACTCCCATCTTCAGTGCTAAATATTTTCATAAATTCCTTCAAAAATCTACCCTCCTTTGTTATACTTTCCCTTCTGGGCCGCCAGACACATCTTCACTCCTGCAAATCAAAGTCCAGTCCCCAACTGCAAGTAATATTCCTTGCTGAAAACTGATTATTTCTCCCAGAATTTACTTAAGCTCCATTATACCAGTTTTTGGTGGAATATAAGTAAATGCCAGTGTAATCCTCCTCCCTTGCCAGTAGCCCCTTAGCACTACATATCAGCCATTATTATCTTTTTTACCCTCTTCTATCATTATTGGAGCTCCTCTTCCAATTAATATAATTACTCTTTTTTTCCTTTTTCTCAGATATTCCACTGAATAACCATCCTGTAAACCTTTCTTTATCAAATTCACATGTTCAGTTCTTTCCAAGTGTGTCTCCTGTAGCATAGCTATTTACACTCTACATTTTTTAATAGGGTTCCTATTACGTTATTGAAGTTCTGAAACTTTGAACAACATGTTCGAAGTGTCAGAACTTCGATAACGGTAAAAAAAAAAAAACTAAAAACAAAGAATTAAGTACTGCAAGCAGGGGGGCAAGCCTCCCTGGACCCCCCCACACCCCCCGCTCTTTAATCTTAATTAATCTTCCCTTTCCACGCTGTATTGCGATCTTGGAGTTGGTAGATTTAAAGAGCAGGGGTGTGGGGTGCAGGGGGGCTTGCCCCCTGCTTGCAACAGTTAGGTAGGTTTTAGGTTTTTTATTTTTTTACATTCGAATTCTTGAAACTTCGAATATCTGAGTTTGATGTTCTCAGGTTCGAAGTTTCAAGGATTTGACAATGTAATAGGAACCCTTTTTAATATAGTTCACTATTCTTTTTGTATTTATCTATGAGACCATTGACATTTAAAGACATTACAGAAAGCATCATTGTATTAAAAAGTTATTCTTCCCACCATTTATCTATAACACCTTTTTTAAATGTTTAGTTTCTGCTTTTGTGTTACATGCATACACTGTCTGGCAGGCTGAACCTTTATATGGTTGTTTCCTGTCATATCCATTTGAGCCTATGTCACATCTTACAAAACGTTTTGATCTGATGTCAATTTTCATTTTATCCTTGACATATGTGTTCGATTGTGATATCACAACTGACTCAGCCATTACTACAGCTGGCGCTAACCAGAAACTCTCGAGCTTCACCTGTACCCATAATCTTTCTCTCCTAATTACCTCAGAGCTCGTTTGCCAGTTTTCCAGACAAATGTATTCACCAGAGTTATTGAGCTTAGTTCTTCTTTCTTAGGTAAAATTTTCTAGTTTCTTCAAGTTTCTCTAGTATTTTTACTATTATTTCTTTTTAGCTGTTCATCTACACTTTAACTACCATTCGCTGTTACACGCAAGTGTATTTTCTCTGCTGTCATCATTGATAGTCCTTTTCCATGCATGTTGGTGTACTATAACTATCTTTCCTTTCCCTTTCCTGTTCTATTAAAAAAAAAAAAAAAAAAAACAGTCTTTAGCGTTTTCTTCCCAATTTTACTGTGTGTCTTACCTCCTTTTGCAAGAGAGTTGTGTGTGTGCCATCCAGTCCATTTTTTTCTAACATGGCTGAGAAAGCTAAGGCCCCTTCTGGCTTTAAAAAATGCCAGAAGTATGGCCATGAGATACATTTATCTGACTTACATCTGCTATGTGTATATTGTTTGGGTCCTGTGCATTTAAAGGAAGATTGTAGTATCTGTCATGATTTTAGCCACAGAGCACTCATTGAGAGAGGAAACAAACAGATTTCAAAAGGTTTAATCCTTCCACCTTTGGAGAGGCCATATCTGTGGTAGATAAAAGTAAAACAGATATTTCTTCCCCTTCTTCCTCATCTTTTTCTCCATTGGTACTGACATCTAAGAAATATAAATCCTTTGTTCCAAAAAGTTCCTCGGAACCAAAGGACTCTGGACTTTGGAACCGGGAAAATTCCCGGCACCTACTACTGTTACTATGACAAAACCCTCAATGCCAAAGGCATTGGTACAGAAGAGTTTACCTTCCTCTTTTTTATAGGTGCCAACTACATTGGTGCAGACTTTAGATATTGCTCAGCAGGAAGTATTACCCAAGACTATTTACTCCTCATCTATAGATCCCTTTGTGGTTGAGCTACCAGAAGTCTTTCTTCAAAGACCAAAATCTTCCTCTCTGTCATCAGTCTTTTCCACCAAAGTCTTACAGAAGTAGACATGGAGAGAGTGGTGAATAAAATTTTGTGGGGAAGAGGTCTTAGAGGACTCCCTTCAGCTCTGTCTCCTTTGGTTTCAGGAGCTGAACATTCAGTCACCCCTTTAACCACTCCTCCTCTGACTTCCACTAAGGCTTCAGAGTTTACAGTTCTGAGTCATCTGGTGGTAACTGTATGTGGTCCAGAGATCTCTTTCTCTTCATAACTGGTCAGTACCCCAATTTCTTTAGTTATTTTGGAACCGGAGTCTTCCTGGGGCCGTTCCTGCCCTGTTGGCTCCAAGGGACAGTAGTCAACTCCAATTTTTTCAAAGCCATCCCTGCTCCTTGGAGTGTCTGCATGGTTCAGTTCAGCTCCAGCTTCTGTTTTGGGGGCGGATTCTTTAGAGCAGGGGCTGACTTCTGTTCTGAGACAGTCAATCTCAGATCCAGGCTCCCTTCCCTCTTCAGGAGGGTCCAGCTTCAAGGCAATGGAGAGGGCCTTGTCTCATACAGTGACTCAGTCAGCTCCTTCCCCCTTGGAGCAGACTCAATCCTCAAACCCAGTTATTCAACCTGTCTGTCTATTGGGGCAGCAATTGACAAAACTGATAACTCTCCAGACCATCTCCTTGAAGAGGTTCCTCAGAACAAGTGCAAGAGGAAGCATGTGGATTCCCCTCAAGAATCAGTCACAGAAGACAATGATTTTGATGAGGGGGAAAGAGTCCCCAGGGTCACCTCCTGATGCCTCCTTCAAAAACACCCTTCTTTGGAGGAATCAGTTTACCTGCAGGCTTCTGGCACATGTCCATTTACCTCTTGGGTGCCTGCTGACAGACTCATTCAGTTGATATCCCAGTGGGCGTGGAAGGCTCCAGATACTACTAAACTTATACCCAAAAAAACAGCCAAAATTGTATGTGCACCCCAAGATAAGGAATTTTGGCTTAAAGGTTTAGTGGTAGATGCCACGGTTGTAGTGGCTGCTAAGAAAAGGGAACATCCTGAAGAGACTTCATCTATCCATCCTCCCAATAGAGAGTCTCAGGAGATGGTTAGGTTTGGGAAGCAAGTTTATGCTCCATCGACCTTCACTTTAAGGTCTTTGAATTTCCTGACACATTGTAACAGACTACAAAGGGATCTGATCAAGGAGTTGTCAGATACCCTCGCAGGATCTGTTACTGAAGGAGTCCAGGAGAAGGTTCCTTCCTAGTTGGCCACTCTGGGGTCTGTGTCAAACTCATCCATGAGGCTCATTGCGCTTGCAGCCAAAGGGACGACCAGAGCAGTGGGTTCAGGTGTAGCCATAAGAAGACACGTATGGATGCACCTAAGAGACATTGCAGAACCATTTAAATCTTCATTTGTTAATGCACCTTTTAATGGATCATCTTTGGCCCAAAAGTAAGACAGACATTATCTAGGTGTTTGAAGGATGGTAAGACCCTTTCTGCTGTAGGCATACATTTTTCCACCCCTCAAAGATCCTTTTCTAGGAATCAGAGGAGAGGTGGAAAGATGTGGTTCAAAAAAATTCCAAGGACTTTTCCAGGACACATGTGGAGGCAGTTCCCCTAGGGGTAGAGGAGGGAAGTACAATGGAAGACACCATCCACGTGGCAGAGGTGGTCCGCAGAAAGTACAGTTGTGTACACTTACCATAAATGTAGATGTTCGAGTGTATTCACTGTTGCAGTCATTACATTTGGGTAATCTGCTGGCAGGTTGCCCTTAGTCGGCCTGAATTCCAAAGTCTTGGGTCCTGCGTTGGTTGCTGTCTTCTCTTCCATGACGTCAGGTCATCAGGGGTATAAAACATGCAGCCAACACCATTTTCTTTAGTTTTTCTTGCCCCCGATGTCAGGTGCCCCCAAAAAGTAGCAAAATTATATATATATATATATATATATATATATATATATATATACCCCTGCATCAATATAAACTTTACCTTCATCTACAAGCAAATACACCACATAGGTTGTAGAAGATAGAGAAGGAAAGATAAACTTCAGAATGACGGGGATGGTGGGGGGTAACCTGGACTGCAACAGTGAATACACTCGAACATCTACATTTATGGTAAGTGTACACAACTGTAATATGTTCTTCATGTTTCACTGTTGCAGTCATTACATTTGGGTAGAATCCCAAAGCTATGGTTGGGAGGCTGGAGCTAAATAGCATTAGGTGCGGCTATAAGGCCCTGCAGCACTGCAGTGGCAAACTTGTCCTGGACTTAGAGTAGAGAGGCAAATGGTAATGCTTTGTAAAGGTGTGAATGGAACTCCAAGTAGCAGCCTCTAGTCTAGAATGTCTTTGGTTGGTACTCCTCTGAGAAAGGCTGTTGAAGTAGCTGAAACTCTGGTGGAATGAGACCTAATGCCCTTGGGCACAGGTTTACCATGGTGTAAGTAGCAGAAACGGATGCAGTGGCTTATCCACTTTGAAACTGTCTGCTTTGAAATAGCCTTTCCTTCTGATCCTGCAGCATATGACACTAGTAATTGCTCAGTTTTTCTTAGAGCTTTAGTCCTGCTCAAGTAGAATCTTAGCTGTCTGCGTACGTCCAAGGAATGCAGAATTCTCTCCCCGTTGTTCTGCGGATTTGGATAAAAAGTTGGCAGATGAATTGTTTGGTTAAAAGCCACACTGGACACCACTTTAGGCATAAAAGTAGGATTTGTCCTCAGAGACACCCTGTCTGGGTAAAATATGATAAAAGGCTCTACAGCCATGAGGGCCTGTAGCTCTGAAACTGTTCTTGCTGAAGTAATTTCTAGTAGCAGAGCTTTTTTCCATGATAAGAACTTTATATTAGCAGTAGCAGCTGGTTCAAATGGAGGCAGGGTGAGCTTTTCCAACACATAATTGAGGTCCCATGCAGGTAATAGTGATCTACTAGGAGGCCTTAAATTTTTGGCTCCTCTAAGATACTGCTTTAGTAAAGGATGAGAAAAGATTGGTGGCTCTGTATTGTAATGAGCCAAAATGGCAGAGACATGGATTTTGATTGATGAGAAAGATAGGCCTTTGTCAAGCATCTCAGTTAAGTATTGTAATATCTGAAGAATATTTGGTTCTGCTGTATCAGTTCCTTGTGCTTGATTCCAAGCACAGAATCTCTTCCATTTGTCAGCATAAGATTTTCTAGTAGTCGGATTGCTATCCGACATTTCTGGGTAGTTAAATCTGTTTCCAAAATACTTTGATGCAAAAATATACGGACGCTTAATAGTGCGTTGGTTAAATCTAGCACAAAACCGACAGCCAGGCACATTGTGATCAGGACTAGGCAAGGAATACAGTATAAATGGAAATCCTTATGAGGTATTTGCTTCCCACAAGTAATACAATTATTAACTTTTTCTGACATTGGTAAAAAGCAAGAAAAAAGGTACTTAGCTTTAGTGAAGACTTCGGTTCTGAAACTCAAACTCGAATATTTCAGTAGTCGGCCGACCGGCACTTGCAAAATGCTTCTGCTTCGGGCACCGCACGGCAAGAAAGACTCAAGAAAATGGCATCGGCTGCATGTTTTATACCCCTGACGACCTGACGTCATGGAAGAGAAGACAGCAACCGACGCAGGACCCAAGACTTTGGAATTCAGGCCGACTGAGGGCAACCTGCCAGCAGATTACCCAAATGTAATGACTGCAACAGTGAAACACGAAGAACATCCAGGGCTTCATGGACTCCTTTCTGGGTAAGCCCTTCCAGCATTCCTGAAAGGAGGCCTGATGGTTCCTCTGGAAACAGTCGGGATGCTTATCCTTGCAGCAAAATGCCTTGCTAAATATAACAACAGATTCCTGGGTGCAATGGATCATATCCAGAAGTTATACCATACCCTTTTCCGATCTTCCCCTGTATGCAAGAAAATCCCTGATGCTCCACCCAGTCAGAGGGAACCAGCAGTTCTAGAAATTCAAAAACTGCTAGACAAAAAAATCATCCAAGAAGTCCCACCAGACCAGAGAGGATCCAATGTTTACTGAAGATTAATTTTAGTGCCAAAAAGGATAAGGGACTGGAAACCATTTTTGGATCTCAGTGTATTGAACAAATCAGTTCAACAAACAAAACTCTGGATGGTTACAGTACAGTCCATTCTTCTATTTTTAGGAAAGGATGACTGGATGTGCTTGCTGGATCTTCAGGATGTGAATTTTATATTGCCATATAAAAATGGACAAGCACTCCAGAAAGTTCCACCATTTCTGGCTGGGAGCCAGTCATTACCAATTCAGGGTGCTACCCTTTGGTCTCACTACAACCCCCAGGGTGTTCACCAAATGTATGGCAGCAGTAGCAGCTCACTTGAGACTACAAGGATTTCGAGCATTTCCATACTTTGATGACTGTCTCATTACCACTCTGACCAGGCATCGACTGATGGAAGCCAGGGATTATGTTCTTCAGGCCTGTGCATACTTAGGAATAACTATCAAAAAGAAAAATCCCAACTCTCTCCAACTCAGAGTTTGGAGTTTATAGGGGCAGTGTTGAATACAACTACAACCATAACATCCCTTCCCCCAGTGAAATTTCAAAAAATCATAGACCAAGTTCAAAAATAATACACAGGAAGAAGGTTCCTGCTCAACTAGTTTTGCAGGCCCTAGGTGCTATGGCAGCAACAATTACTCTAGTACCCCTAGCCAGATATAACATGAGAATTGTACAATGGCTAGTGGCTTCTCAATGATTTATACTATATCAGCATGTTGGATCAGATTCTGATCAACCATTGCAGAAAGGATCTAGCTTGGTGGATTCACTCCAAGGAAAGTCGCCTGGATCATCCCTTCTTCCTTCCAGAGTCCAAGGAAATACTGACCATGGACTCCTCCCAGATAGGGTACAGGGGGCATTTTCTGGGCAGGACTGTCCAAGGCACTTCATCACCTACAGAGGCCAACTTGCATATCAGTGTTTTGAAGCTAAGAGTGGTGCTTTTAGCACTGCAAGACTTTCAAATAGCTCTTCCTGTGGGAACAACTGCTATTCAAATAGACAACATCATTGGTTTGATACATCAACTAACAGGGAGGAACCAAATCTTATTCCGTTTGTTGAGAAGCACTCAGAATGTGGCAGTGGACAATCTCTTCCAGCTGCTTTCTGATAGCAATGCATATTCTGGGAGTTCCAATGTGATAGACAAACAGAGCAGAAGTATTTTTCAGCCTCACGAGTGGTCTCTCAATTCCAAAGTGACAGAAAAGATTTTCTGTCAGTGAGGCCAGCCTTGGTGCAATCTGTTCTCCTCTCTCCTGAACCTCAAGCTGACAGTGTGGTTCCTCCAGTTCCACTAGTGGCCAAGTGTTTTGATCTTTCTTCCCCAGTACGCCAAATTCTCCTAGCTTCTCATAAACCTTCCACACAGAAATTATATAATAGTAAATGGAAAAGGTTTACTATTTACTACTAAACAAGCTTTGGAAAATATGGCTAAAAGAACTAAACAAAATGAACTGAATTTCAAGCAAATTCGTAATAAAGCAAAAATGTTAGTGATACAGGACAAAAAAGACTTCTTTTCCTCTAAACTATCAACCTCTAGAAATAATCCTAAAATGTTTTGGAAGTCAGTCTCCACTCTCCTAAACCCTGGCAGCTTACAAAATCCCACCCCTGCACCAGAAAAAACTCCACAACAAGTCACCCATGACTTTAACACCCACTTCATCGCTACCATTCAAAACCTACTCAAACACCCTCCACCTGACATATGCTCTAATCATGAGAGTGCTGCCCACCCTCTATCACCCAATAACACCCACTCAAAAGTAGTCATACTAATACTTTTTCAGTCCAAAACTTTTCACTTCAACCTGTACCCACCTCTGTAATCTTAAATTATTAAACAAACTAAAACCTTGCTCACTTTCTGCTGACAACCTTCCCCCTGAATATCTGCAGCTTGCAGCAAATGCAAGTGCTTATCCAGTTAGCATTCTTATAAATCAGTCCATTACAGAATCCCACATCCCCCTTTTATGGAAAAAAATCCATCATTTCCCCATTCGATAAAGGTGCAAACTCCCATGATCTCTCCAACTACCGTCCCATCTCTATACTCTCTCATCTATCGAAAATATTAGAAAAATGTGTCCATACACAAATCTTGAAATATTTATCTGACAGTGCTCTTCTGTCCCCTCACACAACATGGTTTCCGCCCAGGCCATAGCACAATTACTGCCCTGCTCTCTCTTTCAGACACTGTAAACAAAGCCATTGATGCCGGTCATCCTACCTCAGTTATCCTATTGGACCTTTCTAAGGCTTTTGACACAGTGTCACATACAAAGCTGCTATATCAACTATCAAATTAGGATGCTCCCTTGAATCCATTAACTGGTTTACCTCTTACCTACAAAATAGAGAACAATCTGTTAGGTGGCAAACTTCTCAATCCAGTTACCAAAAGAACAACATAGGGGTCCCACAAGGATCCATTCTAGGACCATTACTGTTTAATATTTTTATGAATGACTTACATAAAACTCCCCATATCCAGAACCTTATCCAGTATGCAGATGACTCAACACTAGTATCCACCTACAACAATTTTACAGATCTCCTCACAAATACACAAAAAGCATTCACTTCTGTCGATTCATGGCTCATCAATTCTCAACTAATGCTAAACCCTAAAAAAACAAAACTATTACTTTTCTCTATAGTCACTCCTGACTTTGACTTTAAAAATCTTTGCTAAAGATGGTACTGAAATAGAAATAGTAAAAACTGCCAAATTACTAAGAGTAACAATAGACAACAAACTCAGTTATGAACCCCATATCCTAAACGCTGTAAAAAAAAAAAAACATTTTAAATTAGGCAAGCTATACCGCCATAAACTTTACCTGGACAACAATACCAAAACTAAACTAGCCAGCACATTACTCATCCCCTCTCTTCTATATGGTAGTGCAATTTTTACCAACCTACACACATTCCGTACAAATAAACTACAATCATGTTACTATAAAATAGCCAAATTTGTCAATGGAACATCATATCGCTCTCACCACTGCCAAGCTATCAATAATCTTAATTGGCTAGAATTCTCCCACCACCTCCAGTATACCCAACTTGCCATAGCACACAAGCTAATGTACAAACCCAATGACTGCCCTGCACTCAACTCAATCCTGCAAATTTATATTCCTACCAGAACTCTTAAGATCCTCCAACAAATACCTACTAACCATAACTAAACCCAACAAAAGGGCAGGGAAATGTCTGTATTCCCATATCATTGCAAAGTTATGGAACAACCTACCATGTCACATAACTCAAAGTGACCATGCTAAAACCTTCAAAACAGCCTTAAAATCACACTACCTAAATAATCCATTGTGTACCTGCCACACAAACAAACCACCCTAAATACTTATTTACTTACTTTTAACTACTAACTTCAAACTCCATAAATGTGCAAAATAAAACAAATGTCCACTCTGTTTACTTCAAATGTACATTCTCTGTATAAACCTTATGAAATTATTAACTTGTTCTATATTTACTTTATATACTCGTTTTATTTAGAATTTTTTCCCTGAATTTTGTGTACCAATCATTATCAAAAATGTCTATTTCATAAAGGTATTAAGTATACTGTGGAGCTTTTCTCCCTGGGCTTCCATTGAAAATGGGTTATCTGACCCAGTGGACTTTCCCGGTTAACAAATGTCAATAAATAAATAAATATAAATACATTTGGGCTCATGAAAGGAATATTGATCCTTCTTCCGCTTCTGATAATATTTTAGAGTTCTTAGCCTCTCTTTTCAAAGCAGGAGCTTCCTCTTCTACCATCAGAATACATTTGGCAGCAATTTCAAATTTCCATGATGGTTTGGAAGAATATTCATTGGCTTCTCATAAACTCTGTAAGTCACTTTTGCTGAGACCTTCTTTCAAAGATCCTGCTGCACCCTGGGACGTAAACCTAGTGTTGCAACTATTGTACATTCTCCCTTCGAACCTTCTGCAGACTGTGATCTGAAGTACTTGTCATAGAAAACATTATTTTTGGTGGCAATAACCTCTGCTAGAAGGATTTCTGAAATTCAGCCTTTATTATGTAAACCACCTTACCTGATCTTTCGTAAGGATAGAGTCTCCTTACAAACAAATCCCACTGTCCTACCGAAAGTGGTTTCAGAGTCTAATATCAGTCAGATGATTAATTTGCTTGTATTTTTCCAAATTTTTCATAGAGGAGAATACTGTCTGCATTTGGTAGATGCTCACACACAATTATGATTTTACCTTCACAGGACAAAAGACACAAGAAAATCTGACCAACAATTTGCCTCCTTTTCATGTGCTAAGTTTGAAAAACCAGTCAACAAGGTGACCTTAGCCAGATGTCTCAAGCATTGTATTTCCTTTACAACCAAAGTAATATTGTCTTACCTAGGGCTGTTAAAACACACACTACAAGATCTATCACCTCTTCAGCAGTTTTCCAGTCTAGAGTTTCAGTGGAAGATTTATGTGTAGCAGCTACTTGGGTTTCTCCCTATACCTTTATTACTTGTTACAAATTGGATTTGGACTCTAGGGGAATAACATCCTTTGATTCAGTGGTGCTCAGGAATATCCTTCCATGAGGCTTCCTAAGGTCTAAAGTAGCTGAGGACTCTGCTCAATATGTCAAGGATAAAATGAAAATTGACATAATATAAAGAAGTTATGTGCTTACCATAACATTCCATCTGTGTTGTCCATTTTAATTTAATTTGTCCTGGACTTCCCTCCATCCCCTGGCCTTTGAAGACTTTTTGGTGAAACGGATAATATTCTTACCTTTTATGGTATTCTTTAGGAATAGCAAATATGGCTTCCATTAAGGCTTCTTTATCATTCTATATCTAATCTGCAAACTTGATCTGAGGTAATTAGGAGAGAGGGATTATGGGTAGAGGTGAAGCTTGAGAGTTTGTGGTTAGTGCGAGCTGTAGTAACAACAGAGTCAGATCCAATATAAGAACTGAACCTATATGTTAAGGATAAATGAAAATGGACAGCACAGATGGAACATTATGGTAAGTACATAACTTCTTTCTTTATTGAAAGCCCTCAAAGAAAGAAACAAACTTCTTCTCCTTCGGCTTTTCCCAGTTAGGGGTCGCCACATCAGATCTCCTGTCTGCTCATGATTGGCAGTGAAGTTTTTATGATGTTGAGTTGTCAGCCCGGCGCCCAATCTTCCACAGAAGGCACACACACGCACGCACTCGTGCCTAGGGCCAATTTAGAGTATCCAATTTACCTACAGAATAAATGCTAAGAAAACAAATTCACTTCTTTGCTTTACAATGGGTCTGACAAGGAAAAATATAAAACAGTAGAGTTACAAATTTACATTCCATTTCTTGAGCATAGCCTTGTTAAATTTCAGTTTGTTTACAAAGTATAATACACAGACTTTTTTTTTAGACTATCATGGAATGTGATACCTGTTGCTTTCACTCTGCAAAACCTTCTGTGGCGTATGAAAATTCTGCCATCTCTGATCATTACATAGCTTTAATAAAATACTACACTGAAGTTTGGGAGGTAAAATTACCACCCTAATGCATACACTTTAACTGGCAATGTGCAGCCTTGTAACTTCAACAGATTTTAATACTTTATTCTATAGCATGCCACATTCATACAGATGACTACATACATTACAGAGTGTGTGCATGTATGTGGAATGGAAAATGATTTTGCAAACAACTGATCTTGAGGACTGGGTACCCTAGTAGTATAATAAATTGTACTGGGTGGATATGGACAATTTAGTGTTATAATTATTATTACTATTAAAGATCTGGTTCAATCTGAAATTTTCTGTAATTAATGAAATAGCACAAGCTAACTGGGCTGTTTCATAGATGTTGAAAGAGTCAGCAAAATGTTTCATACAGTATGAAAGAAGTGTTCCTTAATGGAATCAAAGCTTATAACTTCTTTGAAGCATGCAGATTCATTTTCATGGACTTCTTCTGTGTATGTTCCAAACAGGTATATGTAATTGGACCTGGCTGTTGCCATACTTATGGGTATGATAATACCCCCAAAACCTATTAATTTAATACTAACACACAAAACTATGTACAGTTTAAAATATTGACATTTTACCCTCCTAATAGGAAGAAATGTCCCAGACTGACAGCCACACTCACATACTTAATGTAAAAGAAAGGTCTGCATGCTAAGACGCATGGTGCAGCCTGTGCTTCTACTAAGTGCTAACTGGTTTTGTGTTATCTTTATAGCTCTTACAGCTGGAAAACCGCTGAATGCTTTCAGAAACATTATCTCATAGACAGTTTCTCTTTTATTTTTTTCCCAGTCAATCGCTCTCCACCAGACTGTAACCAATTTCTCATTATCGGATTGTCTCCACGGAGACATGAGAACCAGAAAACCAGTTTCTCTTTATCAGATTGTTTCAATGGAAATATGAGGGCCTGGTACAGAATTGCTACTAAGCATACATTAATTTGGTAAAAAAGCCTCATAATGTTCAATATTCTTATTCAGTTATTTGCTTCCTCTTAAAACTTGTTACTAAATCAATCTAAGTTCCTTAATCTAATCATTCCCCCATCCAAGAATGAGAAAAAGGACATTCATTTTTCTTTTGTCATGCTCTTTTATCCAGTTTTGTTTTGTTACATTACAGTGCTTACATTTTTTACAACTGAACAAGAAAAAAGAGAGAATGAAAGGAGAAAAAGAACAGCAGCAGCTATTTACAACCCCCATTACACTTAAAAATAAGTGAGAAAAGTTTACTTTATAGTATGCAAAGAAAACTGCACATACAAAAATAGTATTTTTAATAAGAAAATGATGTGATGTCCTATCTCACCTTCATTCTTAGCTGGTTGGGTTTGGAACTGATCCTCAGTTCTGACTCGGCCTTACACAAAAGCTCAAGGTCTTCTACTAGATCATGGCTAAAGCCCTATCCCATCATGCCATAGGAAAGCTCCCCAAATCTCATTTGCCGTTAAACAAGATCGGATGATCTCCTACTGGCTCTGGCTAAGTAGACATTTTCTTCTTGATATTGTTAAACTATTCTTAGCTATTTTTGACTGTTTAATTCTTTAATATTTAGTGATTTAACTTCTAGTGTAGTTAGTGTTTTCCCCCCGAATTTTTTCACTGCTGTTGGCAGTCATTCCTAGCAAGGCCTTTTTCTCCTTATCCAGGCATTCAACTGATAATTAGAAGCCCATTTTAGTTAGAGGGCTTTCTTTCCCTTATTCCCTCAGGGCTAGTTCATTTAAATTAGACAACAGCCTTTAGCACTTCCTTTTGTTGAATCACTCTTAGTTTTTTTTCTGGTTCTCTTTGTTGGATAGAGTTGTCTTAGCCCATTTAAATTAGAGGGCTTTTTCCATTATTACACCTTGTCTAAGTGTTTTCAAATTGTTTGTTAAAAAAAAATAGTAGTATAATTTAAATATATATATATATATATATATATATATATATATATATATATATATATACAGAAAGAGAGAGAGTATTGTTTGTTGCTTTCCTTGTGGTTTTTGACTAGTACTATGGCTTCAAAGGATTCTAAAGAAGCTAAATCCTCTGGGTTTTAAAAATGTGGTCAGAAAATATCCATTACTGATGGGCATATCATTTTTATTTAGTTAACATTTGTTAACCAGGAAAGTCTGACTTGGAACAAAGCCGATTTTCAGTGGAGGCCCAGGGAGAAGTGCTCTAAACACATGTTTTTGTAATCTGTGTACAACCTGTGTATATTGCCTCAGAGAGGTCCATTTGCAAGAATCATGTGCCATTTCTCACTCTTTTAGTCACAAAGTGTTAGAAAGAAAAAACAAGTTGATCCTGAGGCCTGATAAAGACCCCTTTTTCTGAGGTGATAGAAGAAGGTCAGGGTCCATCAAAATTGGGTAAATCCCCCTCTTCTAAGTCTGACAAGCCAGAGAAAAGGTCCTTTTCCTCAAGCAGTCAGTCAGAGCCATGTATAAAATGACCTAAAGTTTCAGCTCCGGACCCGAATGTTGTCGGGCCTGAGAAGCCTACTACCATGGCTCCTTCAGTATCAGTGCCAATGGAATTCCATTTGCGGAGCCGGACCCCAGTATTGAAGCTGGTATCTCCCAACTTAAGGTGTCCATTGTTCCAGATCTCCAGCTCCCGCCTCTCGATCTTCCAGGAGTCTGTCCAATGATGATGTGGATCATGTGGTACAGAGGCTAAGGACACTGGCGCTCACCAAACTGTTGTCGGATCTAACCCAGAGGGCTTCAGAACCGACCAAGCCTACCTCTTCACTGTTGATTCCTCCTCCGATCTGATCCTGGACCTTGGAGCCAGAATGTCCAGAACTGATCGTAGTGGAATCATTAGAGCCAAGACCTATCATGGGATCTTTGGTTCCGACTACTGCTCCAACATCCTTGATTCCATCTGAACTCAAGGAGTCTAGGAGCCAATGCTCTCTGGTCAGGTCTGGGGAGGAGAGTCAGATCAGACAGTTGTCGGATCCAAACTTGCCTCTCGGGGCTTCAGCTCGGGTGAGCTCGGCTCCTACCTCAGCCTCTGAGCCAACCCCCTTAGTTCCGGGGATTCCGTCTGGTTCTTCGGAGCCCAGACTCTATTTGGACCAGGGCGGGGGACTTTTGAGGTGATGAGGAGAGTGCTGTCTCCCCAGACAGGTCCACTCTAGAGTTGAGACATTCTTCCACCAAAAGCACCAGTGTCTGTCTTGGTATCACTGCATCCATAGAGATGCAGAGACCCTAGGGCTCAGGATGCCCCACTGGGTAACCCCCTCTCTTCTGAAACCTTTCCAGAATACCCTTCTGAAGGGGTCCCTCAGAAGAGGTTATGTAAAATGAAGCATTTAGACTCACCAGAGGAGTCTATCACTTCGGATACAGACCTTGATGATTCAGAAGGGTTCCAGTGGTCACCCTCTGAGGATGCCTCCCTCGCAGACATCCTGGAAATATTAAAACAGAGAGCCAGCTAGAAAACCATCAACCTTTCTGAGTCTGTATACCTGAAGGCTTTTGGGTCTCACCCTTTCACCACTTGGGTGTCTCTGCCCTTCGACGAGTTGATACAGTTAGTTTGTCGAAAGGCGTGGGAGTCTCCAGACTCAGTGGAACCTGTTCCTCAGAGGCCAAACAAATTCATCACTTCACCTACAGACAAGGAATTTCTTACCAAGACAGTCCCAGTAGATGCTATGGTGGTGGTGGCAGCCACCAAAAAGGAACTTTCAGAGACATCCTCTTCAGTCCATCTACCAAACAAAGAGTCTCATACAATGGACAGATATGGAAAGTGCATCTTCTCTTCAATGACTTTTGTGCTCAGATCACTGAATTATCTGACTCACTTTACTAGGCTTTAGAGAGATCTCCTGAAAGAGCTAGGAGATACCTTCCAAGGTTCAGTAACTGAAGGGGTATCAGACAAGGTTTTCTGTCGGCTCTCCACCTTAACCTCACTGGTCAACTCCACCATGAGGCTCATTTCTTATGCAGTGGATGGAGCAAGCAGGGCAGCGGGTTCAGGAATTTCCCTAAGGAGCCATTCCTGGATGCACTTGTGTGACTTTGCAGAACACTTTAAATCTTCGTTTGTGAATGTCCCTTTTGATGGCTTGTCCTTGTTCGGGCCAAAAGTCAAAGACACACTAACCAGGTGTGAGCAAGAAGGAAAGACTCTCTCTGCTATTGGAGATGGGTTTTCCCTATCTAGCAGACCTTACCCAAAAAGTCAGAAAGGAGGAAAAATGTGGTTTCAAAAATCCCAGAGAGCTTTCCAGGTCACACGTGGTGATTCTTCCTCCAGGAGCAGAGGGGGAAGTGCTAATGGAAGACGCCGACCATGCGGCAGAGGGGGTCCGCAAAACCAGGGCAACAGGGAATCTTTCCTTGGTAAGCCCTTTCAGCACTCCTGAAAGGAGGCCCACCTGTCCATCTCTGGGGGCAATTGGGGCTGCTCATCTTTGTACCCAGAAGCCTAGCTAACAATAACAAAAGACAAATGGGTACAAAGTATCATACCCGGAGGTTATTCCACACCCTTTTCCTTCCCCGTCCCAGACACAAAATGCATTCAGGACATTCCATCCATTCAAAGGGAACATGCAACTCTAGAAATAAAAAAGCTGCTAGACAAAAGAGTCATCCAAGCAGTCTCCGTAGACCAAATAGGATCCAGAACTTACTCAAGGTTCTTTTTAGTTCCAAAGAAAACACGGGACTGGAGACCCATCCTGGATCTGAGTAAATTGAACAAATCAATAAGAAAGTCAAAGTTCTGGATGGTAACACTGCTGTTGATACTATTTTCTGGGACAAGACAATTAGATGTGCTCAATAGACCTCCAAGATGTGTACTACCGGGTCTATATTAGAAGACCGAAGACGCATTTTTTCAAATGTGTCTTGGTCAAACTTAAAAGGCTGAAAATGCAAAACATCGAAGTGGCTGTTAAGTGAATTCTTTCCCTGGGAAAGAATTTGCTTGGCCACTTCGGTAATTTGCTGTTTCTGGCACTGCGGCCTCGGAGTTGGTATATTTAAGTAGGGGGGCTGTGGGAGGCACAGCCCCCAATTTAATGTAATGTTTGAAATTGTTTTTTATTTATTTATTTTTTTTGTTGGAACAGCGATTTTTTTTCCCTTGGAAAAAAGTCACTGTTCTGACACTTCAACATTGTAAGCTTTGCTTACATAGGGTCGATTAAACACCATTCAATTTTTAAGTGTTCAGTGTGATCTAATATAGACCCGTACTACCATATAAAAATGGACAAGCAATCCAGGAGACACCTGCGCTTTCACCTGGGAACCAGTCATTACCAGTTCCTTGCTCTGCCCTTTGGCCTTACTACAGCCCCCAGAGTGTTCACCAAGTGTATGGTAGTAGTAGCGGCTCACTTGAGGTGCCTAGGATTCTGAGTGTTTCTATACCTAGATGACTGGCTCCTGACCGCTACCACTGAGCATCTACTATCAAATGCAAGAGACACCACCTTGCATCCCTGCTCCCATTGGGAATCACAATAAACTACAAAACATCTGCCTGTTGTCATCTCAATGTATCGTTTTTATAGGAGCAGATCTAAATACAACAAAAATGATGGTAAAACTACCCTACAAAAGGGTCCAAGTCCTAGAACATCAGGACCTAAACTTACTTTCCAGGAAAAAAGTACAGGCAAGAACAGTCTTGAAAGTCTTGGGGACCATGGCAGCAACAATAACCATGATTCCATTAGCACATCTGCATATGAAAATTCAGCAGTGGCTACTGTTCACTCAGTGGTTCATGCAGGAACTACCCATGTCCCACCAAATTTTGATAGAATTTTGCAAGAAGGAGCTTTGTTGGTGGCTTCACTCCACTCATGTGACATTAGGTTGACTCTTTGTTCTTCCACAGCCTTTAGCCACAGTGACCACAGATGCTTCCTAGATAGGGTGGGAGGCATTATCTCAAAAGGACAGTCCAAGGCACTTGGCAGGATCTCAAGGCCCATTTGCACATCAATGTCCTAGAGATGAGAGTGGTGGTTTTAGTGTTGTAAGCATTCCAAGACTCTCTTCCACTAGGAACTATTGCAATACAGACAGACAACATGTCAGTTGTGTGGTACATAAACAGACAAGGAGGACCCAGGTCTTACTCCTTTGTCAGGAGGCCCTGCGAGTATGGCAGTGGGCGATCTCCTCCCAACGCTTCCTGATAGCAACACACGTCCCGGGGAAATCCAGCGTGATAGCAGACAGACTCAGCAGAGTGATTCTGATGCCTCATGAGTGGTCCCTAAAACGAGAAGTAGCAGAAAAGATTTTCCACAAATGGTGCCAGCTTTGCTGTGACCTTTTTGCCACATCCATGAATGCCAAATGCAGCAGCTACCTTGCCCTTATTCCCCCTCCAGGAGAGTCACCAAGGGATGCACCTCTACACGATTAGCCCTCTGATCTCCTCTGCACCTTTCCCCTCTTCCCATTGATACCCAAAGTTCTACAGAAAGCCAGTTCCTTGGGAAGGAACTTGATACTCATCGCCCTATATTGGCCTCATTAAATCTGGTTCCCCTTCCTTTGGCCTCATCTCCAGGAGGAGCCATGGATTCTGGACCCAGTTCCAGACTTCCTGACTCATGCATCAGGGGTACCCCACCCCTCCCTTCTTACCCTCAAATTGACAGCTTGGTTGCTCTGATTTGAAACATAGCCAGGCTCCCTAACCATCTCATCTCATAAGGCTTTGACAAGAAAGTTATATATGAGCAAATGGAAAAGTTTTTCTTCATGGGCTTTGAATAATCGCATTAATCCCTTTTCTGCCCCAATAGCTTCCATTCTTGAATTCTTAGCAAAGCCATTTAATGAAGGTGCAACTGCAGCTACTGTTTGAGTTCAGTTAGCAGTGATATCTAATTTCTATCTAGGGGAATCAAGCCCCAATGTGATGTCCCACAGACTTTGTAAGGCATTTCTTAAAGGTAGTCTTTTAGTAAGGCCACCCATTAAAGCCCCTCCTGCACCATGGGACCTGAACTTTGTTTTATCCCATTTGATTCGTCCCCCATTTGAACCTGCATCATCCTGCGATCTGAAGTATTTGACTTGGAAAACTATTCTTTTGATAGCCATTACTTCTGCTAGAAGTTTCAGAGCTGCAAGCATTATCAATAAAGCCCCCTTACATGCTTTTTCCACAAAGACAGAATATCCCTACAAACAAACCCATCCTTTCTACCCAAAGTATGCTTGGAATCTAACTTGAACCAATCCATAGAACTACCATTTTTTCCCCAACTGTGGCAACAAGGCAGAAAATATATGCTACATCAACTGGATGTACATATTCAATTAAGTTTCTACATACACGGGACAAAGGACTTCAGAAAATCTGACCAATTATTTGTATCCTTTTCAGATTCAAAGAAAGGTGCTCCTATGTCTAAAGTCACACTTTTGAAATGGCTATCAGATTGTATTACCTTTACTTACCAATATCAAAACAAAGAACTTTCCCATAAAGTAAAAGGTCATTCTACAAGAGCCATTGCAACCTCTTCGGCCTTACGGGAGAGACTACCAATTGATACCATTTGTGCTGCAGCAACATGGGCAAGGCCTCATACCTTTATCACTCATTATAAAGTGGATTTAGCCTCCAGGAACAGGGCCTCCTTTGGGTCCACTGTTCTGAAGAATATTCTCCCTTGAGCCACCCAAGAAAGATGGTACTAGGGACGCTGTCCCAACCAGCTAAGAATGAAGGTGAGATAGGACAACATCACATAAAGAAGGTATGTACTCACCATAATGTTCCATGTGTGTTGTCCATCTCACATTCATTCTTACATCCCACCCTCCTTCCCCCAGCCTTTGGCTCCTGAAGACTATGCCAATACAATTGGCGATCAATGTTTTCTGACCTTGATTGCTGTATAAGGTATTTGACAGTTTTTATTTGGTACCTTTTGTTTATAGCAGCAAACAAGATCTGGGGAGCTTTCCTAGGGCATGATGGGATAGGATTTTAGCCATGAGCTAGTATAGTAGAAGACTTCAAGTTTTTGTATAAGGCCGAGTCAGAACCGAGGATCGGTTCCAAACCCAACCAGCTAAGAATGAAGACGAGATGGACAACACACATGGAACATTACAGTGAGCACATAACTTCTTTTTTCTTTACTTAGAGTTAACTTTCTCCCCTGTCTTCCCTGCTCAGACCATTTTTCTGAAAATTAATGACATGAAGTAGGGCTTATACTTTAGAGTCCCCCACAAGTGCAACAAATTTTTAAAAAAAAAGTCCAATATTTCCAGATTTTCTTGATCTGCCATATTTCACAAGTATAATTATTGGATTGTAATCCCACATTGTTACTGCTTTTATGACTGTTCATCTTCATCTCCCAGATCATGTCTCTGCTTCATTTCCAATGTACTCTCGATTTTTCCAGTCAAATATCGTGGTCCCCTCCTCTCCAACATTTTCCGTAGAAACAGTGGAAAACATTTCACAGGTACAGTCTCTCTCTGGTCTTTATTAACAGAAGAACAAGAAGCAGAATCTCCTTCTGTTTCACTGCTCACTTTTTGTTGGATAAACTTTTGTATTTCCTTCTTAGCACGTACTTCATCAAAAAATGATTTTGTATTTCATCAAAAAATGATTTGTCCATAGAGGGAAGAATATCCCCAAGAATACCTTGAGGACAGCTGGGCACAGCAGTTTGAATCTCAAACCTGTGTCTCAACATTCCCTGAATAGTGGAATGAATTTAGTCCTCTTCTGTCTGCTGTACAATGCATAATCATTCTCCATGAACACTCTGGTGTCTCCAACTTTTAGTATTTTGTCCTTCTGCCACAGTCAGAATCAACTCCTTCTGCTGGTAGGATTGCATCTTTACTATTAAAGGTCTAGGTTGGTTTCTCATAGCTAAGTTTGGAGCATACACATGATGTGCCCATTCAACTAACAGCTCCTGCTATGGAATACCAGTCCAGTTGTTTATTTGTGCTTTCATAAAATTAATGCAGTCTGTTCCTTCCAGCTTCTCTGGCATAGCTGAAAATCTCAAGTTTTCCCTAAGTGCTCTGTCCTTTAATTCTATTATTTTCTAAAACATCTCTTCCTGAACAGTCTCATATTCAGCTAGCTTTGTTTTTTTCATTTCAATCTCTGATTTTTGCAGCTTTATCATTTCATCTGAATATCTATTTCAAGTTTCTTCCATTTTTTCCATCCTTTTGTTTTTTTGTGTTGATATACTCCATCAGTGTTCTGTTTATTTTAACCAGGTCTGTGTGCAGTTGTCTTATATCTTTCTGTAAGTTACTGGAAGTCATGTCTGGAGATTGCATTGATTTTTGCTGAACAGCTGCAGAACTTTCCCCAGCCAGTGTTTCTTCCTCACCTTTTGTAGCTGATTTTTCCAGTACTCTGTATTTCTTTTTCTTTCTTGGCATCCAGGCAGCACACTCACTAGCCAGTTACTGAAATTTACCCAGAAACACAAAAGTATATTGGCCTTCTCTGTTGAGTTTCTGTTTTCACAGTGGGAGAGCTAGAGTCAAGCTGTTAACTCAATGTGCATCCATCTTGGAAGTGCTGCTGCTGCTTTGTTTAAGTCTCTTCAGGATAAGGGCAAGGCTTTGCAGGAACTTTAATATGTGTTTATTTCTCCTTTATCTAAATTCTAGTGAAACTACCCAAGAAGCCAGCCTTTGTTCGTAGGGTAATCTCATCCTATCCTGAAGGGTGAAAAAGGTAGGAAGCAGGTTCCTCATGTTAAGGCAGCTTAGACTTCTGTGCCCCAGAAGTCTCCTTTTCCTGATAAACCAGGTACTGTCTGACTACTCTGTTCCTTCCAGCCACTTTCCCCTTTCTCTTCACCTTTCTTTCTATCTTCCTGTGTGGTTAATGATTACTCAGGACTCCTGGGTTCTGTCTATTATCTGTCAGGGGTATTTCATGGTCTAGAAATCTCTATCCCCTTTTACGGGAATTCCTCAGTCCCTTCAGGAACAGTTGTCCTTTTTTCCAGGGGTACTTTGAGATCTCTTGACTCAAGGTACTATTCATGAGATTCCTTTGTCCTAAAGGGGGAGGGGGTTTTCTCCATAATATTTCTAGTGCCCAGGAAAGAGGGTACTTGGAGACCAATTCTAGATCTTTCTCATCTAAACACATTTCTGTAGGTTCCCTTTTTTCAAATGCTGTACCTTCAGACTTTGTTCCCTTTCTTGCTTCCTCGGGCTTATGTGGTATCTCTGGACCTCAAGGAAGCTTAAATCCATATCTCAATTCATCCCCTTTGCAGGAAGTTTTTTTGCATTTCTTTGTTGCTTCCAGGTATTTTCAGTTCGCTACTTTGTCCTTTGGCCTTTCTACTGCCCAAATGGTACTCACAAAATGTCTTGCTCCTGTGATTGCCTTTTGCAGGCTAAAAGGGATCTATGCATTTGGCTCCCTAAGGGTGCAGGGAGTCTGGTCGCCTCATCAACAGAAAGAACACATCAATGTCAAACAGAAGATAACTGTTCTGCTGGCTTTTCAGGCTTTTCATCCTCTTTTCTCCCCAGGACCTCTCACAGTGATGTAGTATGCAAACAAATGTGGGGACAAGGTCTTATCTTTTTTTCCGGTTGGCACAGCTAGAGTGGGAACTCGCTATCCAGTATCAAATAATTCTTCAGGCAGTTTACATTCCCTCAGGTCAAAATATTATGGCAGATTCTCTGAGCAGGTCCATAACTCAATCCCACTAATGGATGCTACACAGGGATGTGTTTTTGGACATTGTCCACCAGTGGGATACTCCTCACATAGATCCCCCCTCTTAACAGACAACTTCCTCTATTTTGTGCCAGAGTCCAAAGTCTTCTGGTTTGGAATGTGGATGCCCCATCTTCTTCTTCTTGGAAGGGATTGCTTCTTTATGCCTTTCCTCCTCTTCTTCTCATTCCAAAAGTCCTGTTCAGAATTCTGCAGGATGCTCCCAAAACATTGTTGGTGACTCCCTTTTGGCCGAGACAGCATTGGTTCCCTCTTCTGCATTTAGCCAAGGGCAGTGATCACAAGTTACCTCATAGGTGGACCTACTCACACAAGACAAGGGATCTCTCATCCATTCCCACCTGTCCACTCTTCATCTGACAATATGGGTGATATGATTTTGATTTCACTTAGTCACCTTTTTGTGAGGATGTGCTATGTGTCCTGCAGGAGGCCAGAAACCTCAATACTAGGAAATCCTACTTATCCAAATGGAAGAGGTTTTATGTCTGGTGTCTTTCTCTTAACCTGGGTCCACTTTCTGTGGACGTTCCTTTGGTTCTCTCTTATCTATGTGAATTCCTCAATGCTGGGTTGGGTTATTCTTCTGTAAAGGCCCACTTAATCAGCTATCTCTGCTTGTCTGTCTTTATCAGCTTCTTTAGCTTCTAGATTTGAAGGCAAACAATTTCTTAAAGTTATCCTTCATATTAGACCTCCCTGGAAGCCAGTTCTGCCTCCCTGGGATCTTAATTTGGTTTTGGAAAAATTGACCCAGGCTTCTTTTGGGCATGTTGTTTCAGCTTCCTTGCAACATTGTTGTTGGAAAACTGTTTTTTTGTTAGCCATTCTGCCAGATGGGTGTCTCAGCTCCAAGCCCTTATGGCTTGTCCTTTTTTGGTGTTTCTCAAGGGCAGGGTGTCCCTGCATACTAATCCTTGTTTTATGTCCAAGGTGGTGAATGAGATGTCTCTTAATCAGTCTGTTCATTTGCCCACTTTTTTCCCTTCTTTGCAATCTGCCAGTGAGAAGGTGCTGCACAGGTTGGATGTGTGTACACAACTTAGATTTTATTTGGATAAGACTAAGACTTTTAGGATATCTGATCAGCTCTTGGTTTCCTTTCATCCTAAGTCCTTAGGATTGGCTGTGTCCAAGCAGACTTCTTGGATTTCTAAAGACATTTCATTTTGTTATTCCTTTCATGGTAAGAGCTTTCTTTCTTCTGTTAAGACTCATTCTACTAGAGCTGTGGCTTCTTCTGGTGGTTTTTTTTTTCAAGGGTTTGGATACTAACTCTATTCTTGAGGTAGCTGCCTGGACTTCTGTGCATACATTTACCAAGCACTACAAGTTGGATGGAATCTCCAGAGCTAGAGCTGGTTTTGCTAGGGCCACACTTCATGGAATCCTAGAGAGCTCTGCTGGTCCTTTGTCCTCCCTCTCTTCTTCCTAAGCTTTGGCAGTCTCTCTAGTGTAATGAATACTGCAACAGTGAAATGGAAGGACATAGTACAGTAGTGTAGATGTCCTTCTCTTCACTGTTGCAGTATTCATTCCCTCCCTCCTCCCCCTGGTCTTTTTCTCTTCTTGATTACCTCTTTTACTCCTTGGACTGGCGTTCCTACTGGGGCTGTCAGTTCTTAGGGCGGTATGTTACCTTTATGTCCTATGTTACATGAAGAGCATATGTGTGACATACTGCGTAACTTAAAGTAACCTAAAGGTTTTGGTATACTGGCTGGACTGACTTCAGGCCGTCCTTGGAAGGGGATCCCTAATGTAATGAATACTGCAACAGTGAAGAGAAAGACACCTACCATTACAGTAGGGTTTTACAACACAACTGTACTATATAATCCAAGGAATTCTGTTAGCCTGATAATTTTTTTCTTTTGTTTTTGAACTGCACCTTGATTCCTTCCTGATCCTCACCCATTTTTATTCTCTTTCCTAGTTTTACAGAATATAACAATTATTTACATATCTGCCAAAATAAAATTTAAGCTTACACTGTCTTTGTTGAACCTATTTCATAGTTATCTGCTTAGTTTCATGTACAAGCAGAGAAAATGAAGTTGGTAATGTAGACTTTTTAGGTATCTACTCATTAGTAGTTGTGTTAGAGGTAAAAACAGAGACTGGTTGGGTATTCCCACATTTAAAAACACACAATCAGATGAGTCAGCATATTCACACTTCTTGATGAGATTTTTACTGACTGGACCTTACTTTTCCAACTGGATGGATATATGGGACTTAAGGTAATGCACTTGAATTTCTAATAAAGTTATAACAGTTCTGGTTCACAGACTGAGGGCAATTATCTGATCATTCTAGTGTTTGCGTCTTTCGGCTTTTCCCAGTTAGTGGGGTCGCCACAGCGGAACTCCGGTCCGCTAATGATTGGTAGCTCAAATACATATTACATGTATTTGAGAGAATCCACACATAAAAGGACATGTTTTCTGATTTTTATTTCTGAACACGTTACAGACGTCAACGTTTTGTATCATCTGCTCTATTTGCTCATACATGTAGTGTCACTATAATGCAGTGCAAACCCTTTCCTTATACTTACTTATACCTATTTATTATTAATGAATTCTTTTTAGTATGTTTCAATGTAGCAGTATAGAAAGATGACAGTTTATTTTGGATTATAAAATTAGTATACAAAAAACTATTGGTGAAGTTAAGTGATGACAATAGAATGACGTGGCTTAACATTATTTGGCCATCCTTGCATAATGACATCAGTTACTGCAGTAAAGATAATCCTGGGTACATGCACAAAGCTTTTTTTAGCTTCATGGAAGATATGGGCAATTGTAAAACAATCCACAACACTTCTAAAACTTTGGCAATTGCTCCTTATATTTCCATATCTATGATGTACTAGTAATATCACTTGTATGTACTGGTTTGCAGGGTTTACTTCTGAAAAAAGTATTGACCTTCTCTGGTTTAATGTAGGTGCTTTATAAAATATGCTCTGTAATGATTTATGGTCTAGATTCTACTATTACCCTTACTAGTAAATTGTTATGAAATTTATGAAAAGAAAGACTGTGGCTTATATATTTCCTTATCAGTTTAAACATAACATGTCTAAGCATCAAAATTCTCAGTCCATAAATTACTGGTCTGTCTGCATTATTGCAGTAATACTGCACCAAGTCCTTGTTGGCTGGCATCTACCTGTTAAGTAGGCTGAGTCACATTTTTGAGTGTAGTTGTTGCACTGATAAGATGTTTACACATTTCAAAAAGTTTCATTTGCTCCATAGTAGCTTACTGAGTGGTACTGATAAATTAGGATTGAGCTTAGAAATATAATGCACCATCATAGGAAATCCATGTTATCATTTACTGTAAAGCTTTTGTTGCATTAACTTTGTCAATATCAGCTCTCCCATGAAAGCAAACATGTTCCATGTATTTGAGAGAGCTGCACAGGTATGGCATGTGCTCTCATTTACCTTTAAGGCATTGCTTCTCAATCTGTCCAGTAGTTTTGCTAAACACAAGTCATGTTCCTGCACTGCACTGTCCCAGAATAAAATATCTATATGTTGGCTTCACAATAAAGCCCCTCAAGTACACTTGTTACAGTTGTCTGGAAAATTTCTGAAGCCAAAGAGTTTCCATACAATAACTTCAGAAATATAGCTGCAAATAAATGTATTAAATGATCCCATCTTGGAAATAGCTTTATCTGGCTTAATTTCCCAGAAATCTTTAACATCAAGTACAGAGGAGTCAGCATTAGAAATTGCTACTACATATTCAGCTCTCTGAAGTGGACAGTGTTCTCTTTTGCTCTGTTTACATTAAGGGTTGTGGATTTTACATACTGCTAACGTGTCCTACTTCACAACTGTTACCATGGTATTTACCCACTCAGCCATTGCATCTCACTATGACTCTGACTCCTATAGTTTTTATTTACTGCTCATTTCTAGCTTTGAGTGGATAAGGAACTATTCTTGCAACATAAATCACTGATACTGCTTTAAGTGGAATCTTAATATGATATTAAACTTGCAAATAACCATTTTCAAACAAATCTGAATACTTCTGCAAAATATGATCAGTACTCTGTAACACCCAGCATTCTGTGATTTGTGTATATGTACCTACAGTGATGCATTAATCACAGAAACTACATCTGATGTTGCCAGTTTTCATTTTATCTTCAAGTGATGGGCTCAGATCCAATCCCTCAGATCCGACTTGGCCATTGCTAAAGCTCTCATGCCAATCAAAAACTTTCAAGCTTCTCCCTTACCCATAATGCATCAACCCCAAGTACCTCAGATCTTCTTTGCCGCTTTCAGTGGCAGACGTGATTTCCATTCACTCTAGAGTATTACTGAATGTTAAGTTAAAAATGTCCTTTCTCTTGACTTAAATCTTCATCTTTATTAGCGATTAGTATTTGCCTTACCTATTATTTTCTATTTGCCCCTTTACACTATTTTTATCAGTTTTTCTCTTTCCCCAGTACTTAATGTACTTCTTAAATACTATTGATAGTATTTTCTTTGTCATTCTCCTACATTTATTGTAGAGCTTTATACCTTTGTTGGTAGTTGTTGGTTTCTTTCTCCTGTTTCTCTGTTAAAAAAAAAAGTAAAAGTAGCAATTTTTCTATTTCTCACTTATAGTTCTTAGTGCTGTAATTTACTATGGCAGAAAAAGGCCTGCTAGCTTTCAGAAATGTCTTAAGTGTGGGCATAAACTCCCCTTATCAGATACCCACACTTTTTGTGTGTATTTTTTAGGGCAGCTTCATCTGCAGGAAAAGTGCACTGTTTGCTATGGGCTCAACCCCAGGGCTTTGATTGAACATTGTTACCCTAATCCTTCAGAGAGGCTATTTCTGGAGACAAGTCTCCTAAAACTAAGAGTAAACAAACTAAGCTAGGGACTCCAAAACATTCCTCTTCATCTTCTGCTTCAGAGTCATCACAAAAAAGATCAAAAACATATTTGATTTCAACCTTGGATCTGAAGAAAGAGAAATTGTCTGATCTGACTTCCTCAGATCTGAAGAAACTAAAATTGACTGATCTGACTTCCTTCGATCCGAATAAACTAAAATTAACTGATCCAACGCCTTTGTATCTGAGACAAATCATTTTAGATCTGGCTGTTGCTATTCCTTCAACCTTAATTGTATTGCCAAGGATCAAATTCACCTTCAGAGGATCCAGTACCCTCTAGGGTACCGTCACCACTTTTTGGATAGATCTAAGTTCCCTTCCACATATTCTGCTTGTTCTTCCAGAAGTCTAACAGAAGATGTGGACAGACGGGTGAGGAAGATTCTCTTTGCACAAGGTCAGATGGGTGTCCCTTTGGCTCTCACACATCTGGGTCAGAAGGTCCGGTCTACTGCTACACCCCCAATACTGGTTCTTCCTCTGACCGCTTCAGCAGTCTCAGAGTCTGTGGATCCTAGTCATCTGGATCCATCTGGCTCTGATCCATGGATGGTATTATACTCAGATCCAAAGCTTTCTGTGAGTGCTATGATCCTGTCAGATCCAGAGAGCTCTTGGAGCCAAAGTCTACCTGTCAGATCAGAAGTGTTGCAGTTGACTCCAAAGCTTTTGGAGCCTCGGCACTGGACAGCTCGGCTCCAGCTTCTATCTCTGGGATTTTGCCCTTGGAGCAGGGGAAGACAATGGTCTAGATGCTTGCTTTTTCAGATCTGAGGTCTTTCCTTTCTCTGGGGTGATATGCCTTTAAGGCTGTGAACAGAGTTTTCTCTGCCTTGGCAGAATGATTGGATCCAACCCCCTCAGACCCTAAATCTTCAGCCCTGATGTCTCTGCATTCAGAGCTTCCCTAAGTCTTTACACACACAGAGCCAGTACCAAGACCCCAGGCTTCCCCACAGGGAATTTTGACCTGTTCTTCTGATACCTCTCCAGAACACCCCACTGAGGAGGTCTCTAAGAAGAAGACATGCAAGAGGAAGCACCTGGACTTGACAGAGGAGTCTATCACAGAAGATATAGATTTCCGTCACGGTGAAAGGTCCCCACAGTCACCTCCTGAAGATGCCCTATTTGGAGACATCCTCAAAATGCTTAAGCAGAGAGGTGGCTAGATGCCCAGCAACCCTTCATCCAAGGAGTCCGTACTCCTGGAGGCCTTTGTTACTGGCCCATATACCTCCTAGATGACTCCACCTACCAATGAGCTCATTGAGTTGATCTGTTAGCAGCCATGGAAGAAACCCGATACTGTTGAGCCTATACCTCAAAGACCAGATAAGATTATGGTACCACCTACAGACAAGCAGCTTTGGGGAAAAGGTGCGCATGTTGATGCCATGGTCATAGCAGCAGCCACCAAGAAGGTATGGATCTATATCATGACACAGAAAAGTAATTTCTTCGAACAGCTTTTCAATCAAAAATTCCATTAATAGAAACTGCTCTTGTGGGGGACTGTGCCCCCATTCCCCCTGCTAAATATATATTCCAACTCCGAGATCGCACTACAGTGAGTAAAGGGCAATTTTTTTGATCTCCACTGTACCGCGATCTCACAAAAGCAATTTCTATTAACGACATTTTCGACTGGAAAGCCATGTGAAGAAATGACTTTTCAGTGCCGTGATATAGACCCGAAGGAACTTGCCAATGACAGTTCCACTGTTCATCCCCCCAACAGGGAGTCTTGGGAGATGGACATATTCAGGAAGCATGTCTATGCTTCAGCAACCTTCACTTTAAGGTCACTGAATTATTTGGTACATTTCACAAGACTTCAGAGGGATTTGATTAAAGAGCTGTCAAATACCCTCTCAGGATTCATTTCTGAAGACGTTCAATCATCTGTGGCTTCTGAGTTGACTACCTTACAATCCATTTTCAGTTCTTCCATGAGGCTGACTTTGCATGTTGCCAAAGGAACCACAAGGGCAGCAGGTTAAGTCATTTCCATCAGGAGGCATGCCTGGATGTGCATATGTGATTTTGTGGAGCCCTTCAAGTCTTTGTTCATCAGTGATCCCTTTGAAGTTACGTCTTTGTTTGGCTCCAAGGTGAAGGACACACTGCCCAAGTGTGAAAATGATGGAAAGACCCTGTCTGCCGTGGGTGTACATTTTCATTTTCTAGGAATCAACAAGGTGGTCAAAAGATATGGTTCAAGAAGTCTCAGGGTCCTTTCCAGGACACATATGGAGGAAGTTCCATTAGAGGCAGAGGAGGGAACGCTAATGGAAAACGATGCTCCAGTGTCAGAGGTAGCCCACAAAACCAGGGGTCCAGAAAAACCTTCTTTGACAGAACCTACCAGCACTCCTAAAAGGAAGCCTGACTGCCCACCTCTGGAGGCAGTCAGTGGTCACTTATCCCTGCACCAGAGAGCCTGGCTAGACTTAACAAAAGGTACTTAGGTGCAGAAGATTATTTCCAGAGGTTACGTAGTTCCCTTTTCCCTTCCTCCTCCAATCTTGAGAAAATTCCCCTATGTTCCACCCAGTCAGAGGGAACAAGCATGACCCAAATTCAAAAGCAGCTATAAAAAAGAGTTATCCAAGAGGCCCCATCAGACCAGATAGAATCTGGAACTTACTCAAGGTTCTTTTTAGTGCCAAAGAAAACAAAGGACTGGAGACCAATTTTGGATCTCAGCAACTTAAACAAGTCAGTTCGACAAACCAATTTTTGGATGCCCCATTCTCCTATTTCTGGGCAAGGATGACTGGATGTGCTTGATAAGACCTTCAGGATGCATACTATCATATAATCCAGAAGGTATTTAATTTTCTGGCTGGGAGTCAGTCATTACCAATTCATAGTTCTGCCCTTTGGCCTCACCACAGCCCCCAGGGTGTTTCCCAAGTGCATGGCAGTTGTAGCAGCTCACTTGAGACTGCAAGGCTTCTGGGTGTTTCCATATCTAGACAAATGGCTCATTTCTGTCCCAACCAGGCATCAATTTATAAGGGCAAGAGATCAGGTACTCCACACTTGCTCTTTTCTGAGGTAACTATAAACTAAAAAAAAGTCCCAACTAGAACCAACTCAGACTCTAGAATTTATAGGAGCAATTCTCAACACAAAGTCAGCCATAGCCTCACTACCACCCTCAAGAGTTCAAACCATAAAATCACAGGTCAGAAATAATCTCCAGTTCCAAGATTTAAGTCCACCTGTTCCTTCATGCTCTGGGATCAATCGCAGTAGCAATTACATTAGTACCTTCAGCCAGATTTTACATGAGGATTCTTCAGTGAATGCTAGCTACACAATGATCAATAATTCACCAATCCATGTCTCATCAGATACGAATCACTCAGATATGTAAGCGAGATCTTATGTGGTGGATTTGATCAGCACAGGTTCTACAAGGCCATATTTTTATTTCCACTCAGCCCAAGGGCATATCGACCATGGATGCTTCCCAGCTTGGGGGGGGGGGGCATTTTCTGGGGAAAACAATCCAAGGCATTTTTTCCCTGAAGAGGCCAACTTGAATATCATTGTCCTAGAGATGCAAGCAGTGCTTTTAGCATTGCAGGCCTTCCAGAATACTCTCCCTTTGGGCACAACTGCAGTTCAAATGGACAGCATGTCAGTAGTTTGGTACATCAACAAACAAGGAGGGACTAGATGTTACCCCTTGTGTTGATAAGCTGTCAGAGTGTGGCAATGGGTGATCTCATCCAACCACTTTCTCATAGCAATTCACATTCCGGGGAAATTCATTGTGATAGCAGACAAACTGAGTAGGTGCATTCTTCTACCTCATGAATTGTCCCCCAACAAGAATGTTACGGAGTTGAATTTTCATCACTGGGGCTAGACTTGCTGTGATCTTTTTTGCTTTCGCCCAAACAAATGCAGCAGCTACTTTGCTCTAATCCCCCCACAGGGGGAATCACCGGGGGATGCTCTACTTCAAAACTAGCCCCTGAGGTCTACTGTACGCTTTTTCACCTATACCGCTAATTACGAAATTCCTTCAAAAAACTGCCATGTTGAAGAGCAAAGTCATCCTCATTGCACCTTACTGGCCTCAAAAAACTTGGTTCCCCTTCCTTTGGCCTCTCTTGCTTCACCAGCCTTGGATTCTGTATCCAACTCCAGACCACCTATCTCAACTGATAGGCATGATTCATCCAAACACAACCAACTTCGGGGTGCCGGTCTATCTTCTCCAGGTCCATTAATAGCCAAACAACCTATGCTGTCTTCATCTGTCTGTCAGATACTTTTATCTTCCCATAAACATTCTGCCAGAAAGCTGTATTCCAGCAAATGGAGGAGGTTTGTACACTGGGCTTATCTAAATAATACTGAACCTTTTTCAGCCTCGATATATAGCATTCTTGACTTCTTAGAATCAGTAAATAAAGCCAGGAACTGAGCGACAGTGAGGAAGTTAAACGATGCAAAAATTAGATAAAATCTCCACTTTTAATACAAAAATATAAAAATATAAGACATGATTTTTTTTTGTATTAAAAGTGGAGATTTTAACTAATTTTTGCATCGTTTGACTTCCTCACTGTCACTCAGTTCCTGGCTTTATTTACTGATTCTAAACCTTTTTTCTGTGAACCTGAGCGTTTACCTGTCCCATTGGATTTATTTTGCTATATTATTATTCTTGACTTCTTGTCTCATTTTCTTAAAGACAGTACTAGCTCATCAACCATTAAAGTTCAATTAGCAACCATACCAAATTTTCACATTGGTTTTGATGGTTCTTCTGTTGCTTCTTATAAATTAAGCAAAGCTTTCTTGAAAGGCACTCTTCTTCTAAGGCAATCTTTTAAAGATCCTACTCCTCCATGGGACATGAATATGGTACTGCAGGCTCTTACTAAACCCCCCCTGAAATCAGCAGCTACATGTGACCTTATATATCTTTTGTCCCTCTCCTACTTTGGATAAAATAGAAGAGTCTTTGTGGGTTCTGTCCATGCAGCTTTATTATATACAAATACATCACAATAGAACTTTACTGACTTGAAGTAACTTATATACAAATTAACTACTGCAATCATACATGCTCGATCTCTGGCTGCACTATCAAAATGGCACTGGGAATAGCACATGCCTGGTATTTATATGTGCATGTTCAGTCCATAATATGCTTCTTAAAGATACAGCACATACATTCTAATCAACATCCACTCTCTTTTAGAAATAGATCATGCAATGTTATGAATCTATTCGACATGGAGATAATACAAGTAGTTCTTTGTTATGCAGTTATACAAGACTAGGTACATATATACAGTTATGTCCATGTTACTGTGCATTTCACACTGGGTCCTGGAAATTCAACATATGGTGTGACATCAAACTGGGAATTAGGTTTAGTAACTGGAGCTGTCTCTACAGAATTTCAACCTTGGGAGTATTTGGAGCATCCTCAGGAATGGAAGTAGAGGTTGAGACACACTGTGGGACTAGAACAATGCCTGGTTTGCTCTGAGATCTAAAGTCTGTATCACAGAAACTAAGCTGCGATTATGATTCTGATACAGGAAGAAGGTGCTTGTAATTTCTCCTGTACTCCACACCCTCAGATTCTACAAGGTATGATCTCGACTCAGTACATATAACTGTAACTTGACCAATCTGGTCAAAACCTTTCGTCGTTTGTATCCTCACCGTCTCTCCTTTCCTCAATGGATGAAGAAATCTTGATTTGTCATAACTGGACTTCTGGATAGAATGCTTCTTGAATAATTGAGCTGTGGTGGTTCTGTTGTTAGCTTTAGGTCTCAATAAACTGGAACTAATAGGTAGCATCATTCTGGTTTGCCCAAATAGAAGTCTTTGAGCAGGTGAGCCAAGTATATTGTCACGGGGTATGTTTCTGAGATTAAGTAAATTCAAAAAGACATTGGTACTGTCACGCTTTGACCTTTCAAGTAATTGTGTTGCTCTCTGTACTGCACATTCAGCTAGTCCATTTGACTGTGGATATTGTGGTAACATGTACAAAGTCCCATTCTTTTGCAAATTTCTGAAATAATTGACTAGTAAATTGAGTACCATGGTCAGAAATAACTTTGTGTGGACTACCATGGACTGAGAAATGACACTTTAACTTAGTCATAACAGTAGTGGATGTTAAATTAGGTAGTAAATCAATCTCAAACCAGTTCAAATAAGAGTCTACCAATACCAAGCAATGCTGATTGTTCCACTCGAATATATCAGTGGCTACTGTTGACCAAGGTAGTTCAGAACTTGACTTAGCTGAAGTGATTCTCTTTGCAAATGCGATTTAGTACTATTGCTAACTGAACAAGAAGAAAGTACTTTATCAATGTCTTTCAATAATGAAGGCCAAAATACTAACTCTCTCACTCTTTTCTTAGTAGATGTGGAACCTGGGTGACCATGCTGCAAAATCTGGATATATTCTTATTGTAAAGAAGCAGGAACAACAATTTTAGGACCTTTGAAAATAATGCCATCTTCCATCAACATTTCACCTGTGTAAGGAAAACAGGTTTGCACTTCAGGTGGTACATTAGATTGCTTTGATGGCTGTCCAACATTAATGCAGTGGTTGAGCTTTTGCAAAATTGAATCAGTCTTTGTATGATCTCTCAGCTCATCAAGTCTAGTGGTAGAAAAATTACACACTGCCATCACGTCAAAGTCAAAATTCTTTGTGTCGAGCTGTTCTATCATAGTTCTGGGCAATCTGAATAAGGTATCAGCCAGATAAAGTAGTTTGCCTTTTGTATAGACCATTTTGAAGTTGTACTTTTGCAGTTTGAGCATCATATTTTGTAATCTTGCTGGAGCTGAATGCATGGGCTTCTTTAGAATACTAACTAGAGGTTGGTGATCAGTTTCAATCTGAATACCTCGACCATATATATAATCATGAAACTATTGCCAAAAGTTCATTCTCAATTTGAGCATAGTGCATTTCAGTTTGGGTAAGTGTTCTAGATGCATAGGCAACTGGTCTGTCTCCCTGAAGAATAACTGCACCAAGACCAAAGTCTGAAGCATCACAGTAAAGAGTGAATGGTTTATTGACATCATTGTATCTTAATGTAGGAGGGTTAGTTATTTTCTGTTTAATGCCTTCAAATGCCTTCTGGTGCTGTTTCAACCAAGACCATGTGACATTTTTGCATGTTAGCTCTCTTAAAAGTGCTGTCAACTCACTGAAGTCTGGTATGAACTTGCCTAAATAGTTGACCATGCCAAGGAAATGTTGTAAATCTTGAATATTATCTGGTGTTGACATCTCAAGAGTAGCTGCTTGCTTAGCTGAGTCTGGTCTTAAGCCAGTGCTAGTAAATAAATTACCTACATATGTAAATTCTGGTAGTCTGAATTTGCACTTTGAAGGATTGAGTTTTAAGTTCACTTCATGTGCTCTGTCTAGAACTTTTTTAAGGTTTCGGTCATGCTCTGCTTCACCATTGCCCCCAACCAATAATGGCAAAAGGATAACCTGAACAAAAATTTCTCCATTGCATGCTGGAAGACGTCACTTTCTGAATTTATTCCAAACAGCATCCTCAGGAACAAGCAGGATACCAAAAAGGGTTGGTAAGGAGGATTTGTGATCAAGCATCACTTGCCAAAATGAACTTTTTGCATCCAAGACAGGAAAAAACAGTGGCATTCAGTATTAGGGCTGCAACCTCTTGTACATATTGGATGATAAAGTCTCTTTAATGCTTTGTTTAAATCTCTTGAGTCAATAAATATTCTGATTTCATCTGAGCCTTTCTTGTGCACTGCTACCATGGATGACATTCATTCAGTTGGTTCTGTAACTGGACAAATTACACCTTGCTGCGCCATTTTATCCAACTGAGCTTTGACTTTGTCTTGTGTAGCTATTAGAACTTGAACCTGAAAGGTCAAAGCATGACAATACGGATATCTTTTTTGAATTTACTTAATCTCAGAAACAAACCCCATGACAATATACTTGGCTCACCTGCTCAGAGACCTCTATCCAGGCAAACCAGAACAACACTGCCTATTAGTTCCAGTTTATTGAGGCCTAAAGCTAAAAACAACAGAACCATCAGAGCCCAATTATTCAGGAAGCATTCTATCCAGATGTCTAGTTATGATATATCGAGCAGAAAGAAGGAAAGACAGTGAGGATACAAATGCTGAAAGGTTTCGAAAGGATTGCTCAAGTAACAAGTATATGTATCATGCCGAGATCCTACTTCATAGAATTTGAGGGCGTAGAGGACAGGAGAAATTGCAGACATCATCTTCCTGTACCAGAATCATTATTGCAACATTGTTCCTGTGATACAGACTCTAGATCTCAGAGCAATCCGGACAATGTTTCTGTTTCAGAACGTGTATTACCTTCTACTTCCATTTCTGATGATGTTCCTGATATTCCTAAGATTGAACATTCAGCAGAGACAGTTCCAGTTGCTAAGTCTAATTCTCAGTTTTATGTTACAAGATTTTGTTGTACCTCCAGACCTAGTGTGAAATACACAGCGACCTGGACATAACTGTATATATGTACCTAGTTCTGTATAATTACATGACAAGGAAATATTTGTATTGTTTGCATGATCTATTTCTCAAAGAGGGAGGATGCAGAACAGAGTATGTGTGCTGTGTCTTTAAGAAGCATATCAAGGACTGAACGTGCAAATATAAATAGCAGGCACATGCTATACTCAGTGCCATTTTGAAAGTGCAGACAGAGAGTGAGCATGTAAGAATGAATGTAGCTAGTTTGTATATAAGTTAGCTAAGTTAAAGTTAATAAGCTTCTATCATGATGTGTTTGTACATAATAAAGCTGCTTGAACAGAACCCACAAAGACCCATCTATTACATCCTGACTAGACGAGCGACACATTGATATTGCTAAACCAATTCTTATGTGGGTATATAATTTACTGCTTTTGCTTTTGTTTTAGCTTCATTAATTTTGTATCCCAAAAAGATTTAAAATTGTCTCAAAATGTCCCATAACAGTGTAATGTGTGTTTTTGCTTTTGTCAGGTATAAAATAATATCATCTGCAAATACAGCCAGCTTTCCTTGACTACCATACAATTGTTGAATTTCTGAGGATTTATTTTCTTTGCCAGTGGTTCTAAATATAATGCAGATAACAAAGGTGAAAGAAGACACCCCTGCCTGTTTCTTCTGTTCAAGCAGAAATTATCAGAGAGGACCCCACCCACTTTAATTTTCACCTCCGATCCCTCATACATCCTCCCAATGAACCTTAACATTTTTTCAGGAAATGCAAATGCTTCCATTACCCTGGTCATAAAGTCCCAGTTTATTCTGTCAAATGCTTTCTCTGTATCAAGACCCAACAACAACAATGGTATTTTCTTACATTTTGTTTCCCTCTGGATCATCATTGTTCTGTTAATGTCGTCAAATGTTTGCTTCCCCCCCACAAAACCACACTGATCCATATCTAACACGTTTGGCATTACTTTTGCCAGTCTTTTAGCCGTTATAGACATGAACACTTTATAATCATGGTTTAGTATTGAAATGGGCCTGTATAAAGCTGGGTCTGATGGACTTTTACTCTCTTTATGTATTACAGCTACCATTGCTTTTTTCCAGGATGTTGGTACTTTTCCTCCTCTTAAAATACTGTTAAATAAAATCTTCCAGATATTTCTCATTTTTTTGCCTCCTAGCTTCCAAACTTCCACAGGAATACCTTATTTCTTGTGGACGTTCCTGTACATTGGTTATACATCACAATTTTTATCTCATCTCCTCCTATCCTAACCGTTAGTAATTGAGCCTCATCGACCTCTAATCTTGGCATATTTAATTCTTCCACAAACATTTCCATTTGTATCTTTTCTTGATTTCCATATCTCTTTGCTTGATACATTAACATCGGATACTGAGACAGTTATGAGAGCACAGTCGAGTGTGAACGGACTTGTTACAACAGATGTATCTTTAGTAGCGGAGGACTTTACATTATCGTACACAACTCCCAGTAAGTCCCGTATTAACTATCATTATACAACTGGTTGTACAAAGATATTTAGTAATAAGGTTACAGCTATTTCCGACGACAATGTTCATGATATGCAAGCAACGGATGATGGCAAACATATGGTACAATATCATGATAGTAGTTGTTTGGATACGCAATTGGTTCAAGTGTATGATTTTGATGAGAATGAAAAAGTATTACTAGAATTAAGTACGTATCAATATAATGAAGTAATTTCAAGTAATGATGCAAATGATGGAATAGAAATAAATGGAGATAGGCAAACTGTAAACATGCCAAACTATTTGCATTATTCAGTTAATTTTTGTATTAATCAAAATCCAGACAATTATATTATACAATGTGGGAATTATGAGCAACCGAGTGATAAAGAAACAATGGTATGTTCAAATATGGATAACCTGATAGAACATAATGTGCAATTTTTAAGTCATCCTATTATTATAATGAATGAAAAGCAAGATTATAAGATATATAACTATTCTTCCAAGGATATCACAATAGCACATGCAAATTTATTTTCGAAAGGACTGAATTTTGTCCCATGTATCAAAGGCAATATTGTACAATCTATATTAGATTTAAAATTATTTTCTAGAAAATTAAATTTAAAAGTATATTTTGATAATAATAATGAAAGTAATATAGGGGTACATAATGTGTTCACGAAACCAAGTCTATTCAATCCACCCATGAATGAGGAAATAACTCAATTTGAAAAGAGAACTGAATATGATATAAGACAATTCTATAAAAAATACAAATACAACAAATATGTTAATATTACAGCAAGTGAAAAGCAGCTTTTGAAAGAAATCCAAAATGATCCAACATTAAGAGTTATGAGACCTGATAAAGGTAATGGTATAGTCATTTTAGACTATAACGATTACAGCTTATATATGACCAACATGTTAATGAATAAAACATATGTAGAAATAAGTAGAAACCAAGTACATATAGCATATAAAAGAATTGATTCAAAATTAGAAGATATGTTATATCAAGGGGGTATCACTGAATTAGAGTATAACTATTTGAGAAATGAATATCCAGTTATCAGTGGTATCTTCGGAATACCAAAAATTCATAAAGGCCTTGATAACTTGGATTTCAGACCCATAGTAGATGGAAGCAGAAGTGTCACATGCAATATAAGCAAATATTTGGATCATTTCCTTAAGGAAAGCATGAAATATTTCAGTTATATTACAAAAGATTCATGGGATTTTTTGAGTAGACTAAATAAAGTTAATATGAAAAAAGAATATGTGTTCATTACAATAGATGTAGTAAGTTTATTTACTACAATACCTCATGATGTAGGCCTTATATGGCTGGAAGAACAACTTTATTCAACAAAGCTATATGAACAAGATCAAATTAATACATTTATAAATTTAATGGAAATTGTGTTGAATAACAATTATATATTCTTCGAAGGTAGTTATTTCCAGCAAATTAGTGGAGTAGCAATGGGGGCACCTTGTGCCCCCATGTATGCGAATCTAATTATGAGTTACTGGGAACAAAACTATCTATTTACTACAGAATTTCGTGAACACATCATTATGTATACCAGATATCTAGACGATATTTTCATTATATGGAATAAAAATAATGATATTAATATGTTGGATACATTTTTGCAATATATTAACAACACAGTTAAATTTTTGCAGTTTACTTATAATGTCCAAGAATATAACATTAATTACCTGGATGTGGATGTAACATATGACAAACAAACAAATAAGTTGAATACAAAAATATATAGAAAACCCACATTTTCAAATGCTTACTTGCACTTTGATAGTTGGCACCCTGACCATCAGAAAAAAGCCATTGTGAAGGGGCAGATGGTCAGGGCGGCCAGTATGGTCAGTGAAGAACTTGACTTTATAACAGAAATGAAATACATTATGCAGCTTTTCATTAATAGGGGGTATCCAGAACAATTTTGTGTCCGGATATATGAAGAAATAATCAACAAAAGAAGGAATGGTATTTACACAGCAATTCTAAATACTGGTACAATATCGAATCATAAGTTGGATAATATGGATGAAAAATTTAATAATAATATCCCATTATATATCATTAAATTTGATGATTGTACCAAAAATATAGAAGGTATTATTAAGAAAAATTGGGATTTTTTCATTAATGATAAAGTTGGGAGACAAGTATTTTATGGAATAATAAAATTTGTGTATAAAAAAAGTCCTTCTTTTAAAAATATATTGGAACACAAAAGTAAAACTGGGCAAGGTATGAGTGCAAGAAAAGGGAATTTCAAATGTGGAGCATGTAAGACATGCAATTATATTCATGTAACAGGTTTTAATGTTACAGTTAATGGATGTAATATATTAATATATGGACATTATAACTGTCAAACAACTAATATAGTATACATAGCCTTGTGTCAGCAATGTAATGTATTTTACGTGGGAAAAACGAAAAGAAAATTCAGACAAAGAATCAAAGAACATCTATTGGATATAAAACATCAGAAGAATAGTAATGCTTTAGCAAGACACATTATGGAATACAAAGATCATACCTTTAAATTTATGGTAGTAACTCAAATTAAACAAGATCTACAGGGAAGGACAACCATATATCATTTGGATATGGAAGAATTAAAATGGCAAATACTGCTTAATGCATGTATACCTCCGGGTATAAACGAATATATGAGCATTATGCCAGTATTGAAATTAAATAGAATATACAATGTATGACACAGTATGATATTCATTAATTAAGTATCAAATTCATTTATTTATTTATTTAAAATTTAATAATTTGCATACAAATTAAATATTATAACAACATAAGATCAAATATTGATACATATTATGGATACATACACTTATAATGGAATCAATATATACAGGGTGCAATTTTTTTCACACAATTTTTTCATAAATTTCTCTTATAATGTAATTATATTAACTGTATAATAAAGATAGGAATACATCACATTAAAAACATTATAGTTAAGCTTTCTGCTTATAAGATTATATTCTAACAGCATATAACTTGATATATATTTCATTAATAAATTAATTCGTAGTAAAAGAAAATATATACTCAGTAACATCATAGGGTTAATATATATATTTATTATAGTATACATGTAGTATAACAATAATAAATAGGGTAATAAATCATTCATTATATGTCATTACAAATTGATCAAATTAATAGCTATACACAATTTTATAGTATTTTGTAAGTTGATTTGTATTAGATTATATGTATATGTCTATTTGTAAAGTGTATGAGAGTATAATGTATATATATGTGTTGGTTTTAAATGAGAGAGAAAACGTATATATTCATATACATTTTTTTGAATCAATACCATTTCCCTTTTAAGAAAGTATGGCGGGAAATTAGGTCATTAATTAATATGATTATTGAATAATCAGTATTGTATAAATAAATGATGTAGAATGATAGACTGTATTCTGAGGAAGTTCGTAAGGACGAAACCTAGGTCAACAATAAAGCAGTGTTCGTGTAAAGGTGGTTACAGAGTTTTTTCTGCAGTTTTTTGAGTTGGTCAGTATTTACCAGTTGGTTTGTTCTCTTGTGGATATCTGTTCATCTCCTTATTGGCATTGTATCGGCCTCACCTTGCTTTTGTCCTCCTCTTAAAATACTGTTAAATAAAATCTTCCAGTTATTTCCCATTTTTTTGCCTCCTAGCTTCCAAACTTCCACAGGAATACCTTATTTCTTGTGGACGTTCCTGTACATTGGTTATACATCACAATTTTTATCTCATCTCCTCCTATCCTAACCGTTAGTAATTGAGCCTCATCGACCTCTAATCTTGGCATATTTAATTCTTCCACAAACATTTCCATTTGTATCTTTTCTTGATTTCCATATCTCTTTGCTTGATACAGACATTCATAACATTTCTGAAATATTTCTGCATCTATTGCTATCTTCCTTACTATAGGCTAAACTTGGCAACGGCCTTTTCTACTTGTTGTTGCCTGAGTCATTGTGCTAAAAATGTTTGTGCTGTAGTGTTGTTATCAAAAAACAGTTGCTTAACAGCAGGCATTCTAATCTTGTGTATATTATCAAGGTAATCCCTTATTTTCTGTTTAACATTCTGCAGTTGATCCTTTTCTTGTTCTGTGAGATTCCAGCTATTCTGGAATAGTTTAATATGTGTCAGTCCCTCTAAATACTTATTGCTACTTCTTAACCATGGCTCCCTTTCTTTTACTTCCACCCTATTTTTAAACTCCACCTTAATTTTATACAAATCCCTAGCTATATTTTCAGAAGTAATTTATATCCTCTCGAATAGCTCCTGAATAATCTCTACTACACATTCCTTAAATTCTTTTCTTTTCAAGAGATAGGTGGGAAAGCACAAGTTTCTCATTTTTATTTCATTACCATGTGTTTGTATTTTAGTTATTATTGGTGCATGATCTGAAATAGTTATTGGGGGTGCATATCAAGACTTTCAATTAAATGCACATGTTCCTATGAAATGTAAATTCTGTCTAGCCTAGCCCAGTTTTTATATCTTGGGAAATAATAATGTAAATTCTGTCTGAACTCCTATTACTGATGTCACATCTTCCATGCCAAATATTTTCAAAAATGTCTTCAAAAGTCTACCCTTCTTTGTTATAGCTTCCCTTCTGCCCCCCCCCCCCAGCACATCTTCACTGCTGCAAATCAAATTCCAGTCTCCACCTGTGGGTAATATGCCTTGCTGAAAACTGATTATTTCTCCCAGAATTTTCTTAAGCTCCATTATAGCAGTTTTAGGTGGAATATAAATACATGCCTGTGTAATCCTCCTCCCTTGCCAGTAGCCCCCTGGCACTACAAATCTGACATTATTATCTTTTGTATCCTCTTCTATCACTATTAGAGTTCCTCTTGCAGTTAATACAAGTACTCCTCTTTTCCTTTTTCCTAGATATTCTGCTGAATAACCATCCTGAAAATGTTTATCAATTTCACATGTTCAGTTCTTTCTAAGTATGTCTCCTGTAACATAGCTATTTGCACTCTACATTTTAACTATAGCTCACTATTCTTTCTTTTTAATATTTATCTCTGAGATCACTGACATTTAAAGACATTACAGAAAGCATCATTGTATTAAAAAGTTATTTCTATCTTTCATGTATAACACCTTTTTTGTTAAATGTCTTTTCCAGCTTTTGTGTTACATGCATACACTGTTTGGCAGGTTGAACTTTTATATAGTTGTTTCTTGTTGTATCCAATTGAGCCTATGTCACATCTTAACAAAACTTTTTGTTTTACTGATAGCCCTCAAAGAAAAAAACACACCCAATACCCCCGTAAAACCTAGTAATTTAATACTAACACACAATACTATGTACATCTTCAAATATTGAAGTTTTACCCTCCTTATAGAAACAAATGTTCCAAACTGACTCCCTCAATCACAAACTTCCGTTAACCTAAAAGAAAGGTTATCCATGCTAAGAAGCAGCATGCAGCCTGTGCTTCTAAGTACTAACTGCTTTTGTCTCATCTATAGCTCTCCCAGCTGGGAAAACCCCTGAATGCTTTCAGAAAACATTATCTCCTAGCCAGTTTCTTCCCCCCCAGCCAGTCACTCTCTACCAGACTGTAACCAGTGTCCAATTTCTATTTATCAGATTATCTCTATGGAGACATGAGAAGCAGACAGCCAGTTTCTCATTATGAGATTGTCTCCATGGATACATGAGAGCCAGTGAACTAATTTCCCTTTATCAGATTGTTTCCGTGGAGACACGAGGGCCAGATATAGAATTGCTACTAACCATACATTAATTTGCCGGAAAAAGCCTCATAATATTCAGTATTCTTTTTTCATTTACTTGTTACTAAATCCATCTAAGGTCCTTAATCCAGTCATTCCCCAGGCAAGAATGAGACAAAGCACATTATTTTTCTTTTGTCATGCTCTTTTTGACTAGGCTTTATTTTACATTGGAGTGCCTACATTTCTTAAAACTGAACATGCAAAAAGAAGGGAGAAAGGGAGGGGGGGGGCGCAACACCTACTTACAATTCCCATTGCACTTAAAAATAACTGAGAAAACTTTATAGTATGCAAAAAAATACACCACAAAAATAGTACTATTAAGAAAAAAATGTTTTCTTTACTTACAGTTAACTTTCTCCCTTCTCTTATCCTACGCAAAACATTTTCCAAACATTAATGACATGAAGTAGGGAATATACTTTAGAGTCCTCCATAAGTCCAACAAAAATTCAGAAAAAGACCAATATTTCCAGATTTTCTTGTTCTGTCATATTTTACCAATATAATTATTGTACTATAATCCTACATTGTTTCTGGTTTTATTACTGTTTATCTCCATCTCCCAAATCCTGTTTCTGCTTCTTTCCAACATACTCTCAGTTTTTCTAATCAACTCTTGTGCTCCCTTCCTTCTCCTCAACATTTTCCATTGAAACAGTAGAAAAGGTTTCATAGTGGGCCTTATTACTCGAAGAACAAGAGGCAGAATCTCATTCTGTTTCACAACTCACTTTTTATTAGAAAAACATTTGTATTTCCTCCTTAGGATGTACTTCATCAAAAAAAAAAAATATTTGTCCCTCCAGGAAAGAATATCTTGAAGAAAGGTTGGTACAGCAGTATCAATCTTACATCTGCATCTCAACATTACCTGAATGTGGAATGAATTTACTCTTCTTCTGCCTGGAGTACAATGAGTAATCATTCTCCACAAATACTTTGCTGTTTCCCACTTTTAGTATTTTGTTCTTCTGCCACAGTTTTGTCAGAATCAACTCCTGATGGTAGGACTGCATCTTTACTATTAAAGGTCTATGTTGCTTTTTCATAGCCAGGTTTGGAGTATACAGATGATGTGCCCTTTCAACTAACAACTCCTGCTGTGGAACACCAGTTCAGTTGCTTGTTTGCGCTTTCATAAAATTAATGCAGTCTGTTCCTTCTAGCCTCTCTAGTATAGCTGAAAATATCAGGTTTTCCCTATGTGTTCTGTCCTATAATTCTATTATTTTTAAACATCTCTTCCTCATATTCAGGCAGCCTTTTCTTCATTTCAACTTCTGATTTTTGCAGCTTTATCACCTCATCTGAATATTTATTTAAAGCTTCTTCCATTTTTCCATCCTTTTGTTTGTGTTGATATACTCCATCAGTGTTTCATTTATTTTAACCAGGTCTGTGTGCAGTTGTCTTATATCTTCCTGTAGGTTACTGGAAGTCATGTCTAGAGGTTGCATTGCTTTTTGGTGAACAGCTGCAGAACTTTCCCCAGTCAGTGTTTCTTCCTCACTATTTGTAGTGGATTTTTTTCCAGATGCTCTGTATTTCTCTTTTCATAGCATCCAGGCAGTACAGTTACTAGCCAGTTACTGAAATGTACCCAAATACACAAAATTCTACTGGTCTTCTCTGTTGAGTTTCTGTTTTCACACTGGGAAAGCTATGGTTAAGCTGTTACTCAATGTGTAGCCATCTTGGAAGTCTACAATATCAACAATGTTAGGCAGAATACAATTAAACTAAATTTTATGATGACAAAGTGGATAAGAAAACAGTAACTATATATACAGTAGTAAGGCTTTTATGCTAGTACTCTATACAAATAAATAAATGGGTGGTAGGATAGATGCCACAATACAGAGAACTGAGTCATTTAGAAAGGGTGGGTAGCAACAGACTGATTTAATTTTGAGGTATAAATAAATGAATAGGAAAACAGGGTTAAGAGACACCGGTAGAAACTGTGGTGGTTGAAGACAGACTGATAGTTGGCAACAAAGGAAAGACAAGCAGAGGTATAGTAGATGAGGAAAAGTGGGGATGTTATACTTATCCTGGAAATGTACAGCCACAGAAATAGGATGTTAAAAGGTGTTCTCTTAGATCTGTTTTGAATGCCTGCTGGTTTTCAAGAAGTCTGAGAGCATACAGAGTTTGAGTACAAAGAATCTCCTGATGCATTTTGGAGTCTAGTGACAGAGAGGAGGAATTTCTCTTTACATCAAAGAGCTTTTGTGGGGTAGCTAAAGCATTCAACACCATCTCACACTATAAATTATTGCAAAAAGTATCCTTCTTAGGTCTCTCCCCTTTCACCTTCTCCTGGTTTAACAGCTATAGATCTGTCCTTTTCATTCTTCCTCAATGAATGGGTTACAGATCCGATCCAACTCAGCTGTGTACTTTAGACTTTGCATACAACTCTTGAGCTCCTCCCTCTACCCATAATGCCCTGTTCCATCCTGAATACCTCAGATCTTGTTTGCCACCATCATGCTCAGACATAGGGTCCTTCTCTCAAGTGTTTATCTTAACTGGTTTGTAAGTGAATTTATCTCCTTTGCTTACATTTTTCCCTTTACTTTTCTTGTTCTCTACCTCTCACTCAGCTATCAGTTTTCTTAGTGTTAGGCTCCTTACTATTTTAAAATAGTATTTCCTTTTTACAATAATTGCTAACCTCTGTCAACACATGTAGCCTGTGGTAATTCTTTGATTACCACTAGTGGTAGTTTTTCCTTTTCTTTCATCTTTTTGTACCACTTCTAAAAAAAAAATCTTATTGTACATTTTAGTTTTTTTTGACAAAGTCCTTTTTTATTGTAGGACTGATGATGCCTACTTTCCTGTCAAGGTTGACAAGCTGACAGGATTAAAAAAAAAATTATTGTGGGCTTAAAATCCCAAACTTGGATGTCCACAAGGAATGTGTTTATTGTCTTGGAGCCACCCATCTGGATACTAATTGTAGTATAGGTGCTGTGCTCAATTCCAGGATGTTAGCTGACAGGTGCATCAAACTTATTTTGAAAGAACTCCATCCTGCTGTAATACATTCTCCTGGGGCTTAAACTCCCAGCAACACTTCTAAATCTGCTCCTTCAGAGCAAAGAAATCACTCTGTGAGGGAATATCTCAGGATTTTGTATCTCATGATACCCCTGGCATAACTTCACGAGAAAGATACAGTGGTATCTGAAATCTCTTTGGTCCCAGCATCAACACCTTTTAACTACTCAAATCCCAGTGCTGGGGTTTGTCAGAAGATAAATCTTTTGGTGGAGACATCATATATCATTAAATCCAAGTCTCCCCTTCTCCCTCTCCTCCAAAGCAGTCTGTCACCACAGATCCTTTGGACTATGCTTGGGAAGCAGTTTCAGTAGGGATATGGGACACCCATGATAAATACAAGCATATAAATATCAAGGAAGTGCTTGCTCTATTTGAGGCACTCAACTCTCTGAACTATCTTTAGTCACTGGGACCTCTTCAAGTGGTTACAGACAATACTGCAGTCATGTGGTATATCACAAGCAAGGGGGAACCAGTTCTACCTCCTTTGCATACTAGACATGTTAGTTTGGGATACAGCTTCACAGCAGAATCTTTCTCTATAGGTAGCCTACATTCCATCACAGCAAAACTGTGTAGAAGACAAACTGAGCAGGACCAGGGCAGACCCTCACAAATGGAAAGTAGATCAGGGGGTCTTCCAAGATTTGATTCATATGTGTGGAGTTCCTCAATTAGACCTGTTTGTCTTCTCTCTAAATCAACTGGCGAGATTCAGGCCCAGGATTCCATACAAGAAGGCCTGGAAGACAGATGCCTTTTTGTTTTCTTGGACAGAAATGTTCCTGTATACTTTTCCACCCTTTCTACTCATATCCAGGGTACTTCTGAAGATTCAGAAGGAATCCCCCAAGACCATTGTGGTATCTCCCTTCTAGCACAGGCAACTATGGTTCTCCATTCTTTTGGAAATAGCCAGGGACAATTATCAGAAGCTTCCTCACACACTGGATCTACTCACACAAGAACAGGCATGTCTGATTACCCCCAATGTTAACTTCAATTGACTGACTGGATGATAGGTTCTTGATTATTTCTATGCACTTGTTTACTGAGGGCATGTAGCAGGTACTAATGGAGTCAAGAAAGCCTTCTACTAGAAAAGCATATATTAGGTAATGAAAAGGGTTTTCTAGTTGGTGCTAACAACAAAACCAGCACCCATTCCAGGCTAGTTCTTTGGGTTTACAATATTTGTATGAGTTACTACCCTATGGTTTTTCTTATTCCTCTATCTAGGTTTATTTATCTGACATTTCAGTATGTCTGCCCATGGCTCCTCTTCTTTCAGTGCAGTGCCATGTCAAAATGTTCTTGAAAGGGTTTTTGCATAATAGGCATCTAAGAAAAATGGTGGTCCTTCCTTGGAATCTTAATTCTGTATCAGAGAACATAGCACTGCTCCATTTGAGCCAACTAATCTGGCTGACTCTAGGTTCTTAACTTGGAAAACAGTTTTACTGATTGCTCTGATCTCTGCAAGAAGGGTAGCTGAGTTGCAAGCCCTTGTGGTGAATCAACCCTATATCATTTTCCATAGGGAAAGGTTTCTTTGAGAATTAATCCTTCTTTTATGCCTAAAGTGGTATCTGAGTTTACTTTAAATCAAACTATCCATCTCCCCATTTTCTTTCCTGAACCTAAAAATTATGGAGAAAAGAAACTTCACACCTTGGATGTCCACAGACAACTCATCTTGACAGAACTAAATATTTCAGATCTTCAGAGCAATCATTCACTTCTTGTGAAGGTAAGCAGAAGGGACAACCTGTGATAAAACAGACTATTTCCAAATGGTTGTCTAAGGCTATTACCTTTTGTTATACTCACCATACCAAAACTATTCCAGGCAGGGTCAAGGCCCATTCTACCTGGGCCTTGGTTTTATCAATGGATTTTTGGAAAGGGTTGGATTCTGGAAATAGTCTAGAAGCTGCATCTTGATCACGTACATATTTTGCAAAGCACTATAAGCTTGATTCCTTCTCTAGGTCCAGATCAAGCTTTGCTAGAACCATTCTCTCTTCTCTTCTCCTTCCACCTCCCGAATTTAGTTATCTAAGGTAATTTCCCCACATAAGTAAGGCTACAGCAGCAGTCATCAATATGATGAACATAGTGCAGTTGTTTAAGTTGAACTTACCATAATAGTAGATGAATGAATGATTACTGCTGCAGTAGCCATTCCCTCCCTTCCTCTCCCTTGCTTTCTAGTATGTTTTTATGCCAGTATGTGAAAATGTACTTTTTTGTTGTTAATATCATTGTCTTTTCAGAGCTCAACCTTCCTCCTTCTGCTGGCAGGAAAGATATGAGGAGTTTCATGCCCAAACTTGTCTTTTAGTCAACTCAGCTCAAGTGGCCTTACAGTTTGGGCACATTGAATGTTCCTTGAAGCTTTGGAAGCTGGCCAGCTGTTATATCCTGGAAGGATATAGCCCATATACTTAAGGCTAATGCAGCGGTAATCATTGAACATTTACTGTTATAGTAAGTTCAACTTATTCAACTGTACTTTCTGCCACTAAGGCCAAACCATTCAACTTATTCAACTGCACTTTCTGCCACTAAGGCCAAACCATGCTGCTGTGTTTTTGCTTCTCCATAAAACACCAAATGTGACAGGTTCTTTACCCTGATCCCCCTGAGGGGGAGTCACCCAGGGATGTTTTGATTCAAACTCAGCCCCATAGTCTCCTTTTATGCCTTTCCTCCAACTTCTCTCTTCTCAAAATTTCTTCAGAAAGCACTAGAGAAGAAGGTCACTGTCATCCTTATTGCCCTTTTTTGTCCTTGACAAGTTTTGATTCTCCTATCTGTGGTCTCATCTGAAATACCCTCCATGCAAACTGGATTCCAGTCTGGATCTCATTTCTCACCCATTCACCCTGCCTCTTCCAAACACTTGAGCCCTTAAGGTAACTGGCTCCTCTGCTTCCATTGACAACTTGTCAACTCAGGCTTTTTTCCCCAAGTTATCCATATTTTTACTATATTCCTAAAGACTGTCTACTGGGAAAGTTTAAAAAAACAAATGTAAAATGTTTTCTGATGTGGCTACTTAAAGAAATGTAGACCCTTTATCTGCTCCTCTTCCAGTAGTCTTAGACTTTCTAGCCTGTCTTTTTCAGAATGGTTCCAGCTACTCTACTATCAAAGTCCATTTGTCAGCTATTTCCAGTTTCCTCATTGGAGAGCATCAATTCCTCACTGCCTCTCTCAGATTATCTAAGGCCTTTTTGAGGGAAGCCTTTCTTCTCCAGCCCCCTCTTAGAGATCATATCCTCCTGACATTACTATTTTACTACAAGCACTGACTAAACCACTGTTTGAGCCTGCAGCCAAGGTGGATCTCCAGGAAAATGTTATTCTTGCTGTCAGTTACTCCTGTGAGGAAGGTATCATAACACCAATTTCTTTCATATAAACCTCCAAACATTTTTCAAAACAACAGTTTCCCTTCAAATCAATCCCTCCAGTCTACCAAAAGCAGCTACCAAAAATATTTAAATCAAAACAGGATACCCTTGAACTCCAAGTGGTATATCTGGGGCTACAACATTTAGATGTCTCATGTGCTATTTCTAGGACCTTCAACATTCGCTTCTTGCAGGAGTATGGGAATAAGCTTATTTTAAATCATCTTCAAATGTCCTCTGAAGATTAGGAACAGAAAAGAAAGAGAAGGACAAGCAGAAGAAATGAAAGCTGGAAGATAAGACTCCAGAATCTTTGCTTTTTTCTAAGGTACCAAAAGTCAAACCAGCACAGAAGACTTCATCACTTATGGCACTGGCACTACCCACTTCTCTACTGCCGAGACCATATTGAATGAAAACTAGCATTATTTCAGTTCACTTCCCTCCAGAAACAGCCAATAGCCATACCTTTAAGCAGGAACTGTTGAAATACATTGGGTCCTGTGCCCCTTCCACTTCTTCCCTCCAGTCTACAGTGACAGTTTGAATCCCTTTCTTTAGATAATGCTTGGGATTATATGATGGGAAGCTTCATCAAATCCCTAACTGGTATGGGTGTCATCCCATCACCTTCTATTTCTAAGTCAGATTGGCTCCTTCACCTGTGGTTCAGCAAATTCAATCCATGGCATGTCTTGGTGATAGACATCTTCAAACTGGTGCCCTCCTTTGGCATTAAATAAGGTTCGGGGGTCATACACCCAACACTGAATAATCTATGTTAAGTGGGCTGGGTGTTGGATATTGTCCCTCAATATCAATTTCTAGGACATTGCGAATCTCACAGCCTCAATCCACCCTCTAGCAAGAACTGCACCAGTCTTTAGAGACTTTCTATTAGTCCCTTCAGAGCTGCCTTGCATGCTTGCAAAAAGAGGCCTATGGTCTTCCCTACTGAGTCTTTAATACCAGACACAGACCTAGATGAAATAGAAGGTTCCCAGAGTGTCCTCTAGAGGATACCAGATTTTATGAAACTTTAGAATTGATGCAATAGTGGAGTATTTGGCTAACTGACCCCTTCCCCTGATGAAGATGCCCTATTTGAGACATTTAGCTCTACCTCCTGTAAACCCAGAGTGGTTTTTCCACTGACTGCATGGACAGACTTGGTGGCAGAGAGAGTATGGTGGGGACCTGATGTGGCAGAATCTATCCACAGAAAACCAAACAAAATTCTCAAGCCCCTAAGGACAGACTGCATTAGGGAATAGTCCTGTGGCAGCATCCACTAAGAAGAAGCTCTCTAAAGAGAGCTTAGTGATTCATTCTCCAAACAAGGAGTCCAGAATGATGAACTATATGGGGAAGTGAGTTTATACCTTTGGCTCCTTTGCATTCTGAGCACTAAACTACCTTACCTACCTGACCAGGTTCTAAAGAGACATAATGGAACAGACACTGTAGTCTTTGAGGAAACCTACTATGCCTGATACTCAAAAGCAAATTGAGTCATAAGTGGCCACTATGCTGATAACATTTAATCTCTCCATGAGGCTGTTGCACAACCTTACTGATGCAGCAGTCAGAGCAGCAGGACACAGGCTTAGCTATGAAATGCCATGTCTGGGTACACTTATGTGACTTTGTGGACAATTCAAGGCATCCTTTATTAATGCCCCCATGATGGATCAAACTATTTGGAGTAAAAGTTAAATAAAAGCTATTGAAATGTCAGCAGGATGGAAAGATGCCATCCCCCACTAGAGAGACGTTTGAAACTCCTCAATAGTTCTCCAGGAGCAAGAAAAAAAAAAAAAAACAATCCTCCAGGAATCAGAAGGGTTCCAACATTTTCTGGATTATGAAATCACAAAATTTTCCCTTTGACTGCTTTTCAGATGGGGGGCTGACAATGGTGAAGAAAGGCCCCTTCAATGGATGCTGCCATAGAGGCAGAATGGGATCCATAAAACTAGGATTTCCATGGTTCTTCCTCTGGGAAGTGATCTCAGCATCCCTGAAGACTTGACCAACTGCTCTACTAAGAAGATGGTAGGGTGTTGTCTGTCTCTTCATTTGGACTTCCTGGTCGCCATCACATGGGATAACTAAATATGGAGCATAATATGTAGAGTCTTCAAAATTCCTTTCACAGAAAAAAACAAAATCCTCACCACTGCCCTCATAGATGTTCCATTCCCCCAAAGAAGGGCAGTGGTGAAAGAAATTACTCAACTCCTTCAGAAAAAAGGCATTCAATTGGTCCCACCAGACCAGAGAGCATCACAAATATACCCTAGAGTCTTTTCAGTTCTCAGAAAATCAAAGGACTTCAGTTCCATACTTTACTTAAGTGGCCTACACAGCTAGATAAAGAAGACAAATTTGTGGGTGGTTAGGTGCAAGCCCTTCTTCCTTGTTTGCAAGAATGGGACTAGATGTACTCAGCAGTCCTCCAGATGTATCTCCATGTAGTGTGTCTAAGCATCCAGGAAGTATCTCCACATCAGGCTGAGAGGAAGTCATTACCAATTTCATACACTTTCATTTGGTCTCACCACTGCCCTCAGGGGGTTCAACAAGTGCATGGCAGTCATTGCAGCACAGCTGAGCTTGAAAGAAATAGTACAGTTGTGTACACTTACCATAAATGTAGATGTTCGAGTGTATTCACTGTTGCAGTCATCACACTTGGGTTATCTGCCTGCAGGTAGCCCTCAGTCTGCCCGAATACCAGAGTCTTGGGATGTCTGCGTCGGATGCTATCATCGCTTCCATGACGTTAGGTCGTCAAGGGTATAAAACATGCAGCTGACGCCATTACATCAGTTTTTCTTGCCCCAGATGTCAGGAGCCCCCAAAATAGGAAGCAATCACATGGTGTGGAACACCTCCAGTAAAAGGTAAATACCATTTCCATAAGATATGGCCAAAAAAGAGGTTAGGTAGAAAGTATAGAAAAGACAGAGGGAGGGTAACCAGGACTGCAAAAGTGAATACACTCGAACATCTACCTTTATGGTAAGTGTACACAACTGTACTATGTTCTTCGTGTTTCACTGTTGCAGTCATCACACTTGGGTTGATTCCCAAAACTGAGGAAGGTTGGAGGCAATCAAGAAGTATTAGGGCTGGCTAGCAGGCCTTGTAAGACTGCTGTGGCAAATCCAGCTCTGGATTTAGAAAAGATAGATAAGTGGTAATGCTTGGTGAAGGTGTGTACAGAACTCCAGGTTGCAGCTTCCAGGATTTCCCTGGTAGGGACTCCCCTGAGAAATGCTGTAGAGGTTGAGGTAGCCCTAGTGGAATGAGGTCTGATCCCCTGTGGAGTAGGTTTTCCATGGTGTTTGTAGCAGAAATGGGTGCAGTGTGCTATCCATTTAGAAATGGTTTGCTTTGAAATGGCCGTGCCCTCTGCCCCTGTAGCAAAGCTGACTAGCAGCTGGTCAGATTTTCTGAAAGGTTTAGTCCTGTCAAGGTAGAACCTGAGCTGTCTGTGCATGTCCAAGGAGTGCAGGATCCTTTCCCCTTTATTCTGAGGATTAGGAAAAAAGGTTGGTAAGTGGATGGATTGGTTTAAAGCTACACTGGATACCACCTTGGGCATAAATGATGGGTTAGTCCTGAGGGAAACCCTGTCTGCATGGAAGATAAAGAAGGGTTCCACAGCCATAAGGGCCTGTACCTCAGTCACTCTTTTTGCTGAAGTGATGGCTAGAAGTAAGGCTGTTTTCCAAGAGAGGAATTTTAACTCTGCTGTAGCAGCAGGCTCAAAAGGGGGGAGTGTGAGCTTCTCTAGTACAAAGTTAAGGTCCCAGGCAGGAGTGGGAACCCTCCTTGGGGGTCTTAAATTGTTAACTCCTCCCAGGAACTGTTTGATCAGAGGGTGAGAGAAGAGGGGTGGCTCAGTATTGTAATGAGCTGAGATGGCACAGACAAGAATCTTAATTGATGAGAAGGATACACCTTTGTGGAGCAGCTCTGCTACATAATCTAGGATTTGAGGTAAGGAGGGCATGGCTGTGTCCTTTCCTTGTGACTGGCTCCAAGAACAGCATCTTTTCCACTTTTCTGAATAGGATTTCTTAGTACTAGGCCTCCTGGCCTCAAGGATAACATCCAGCACCTGTTTGTTGCTGGTGATGTATTCAGGGGATAAGCCAAGCTGCCAGGTTCAGGGTTTGCAGTTGAGGATACAAAATATGTCCCTCCTGCTGGTCTGATGTAGGTCCTAGGGTGGTACTGCTGTCAGACTGCGTAAGAGTGGGTACCAGTGCTGGCATGGCCAGTCTGGTGCAATAAGGATTGTCCTTGGCCTGTCCTGCTTGATCTTAAGTAGGACTTTCGGAAGGAGGGGTAGAGGGGGAAGGCATAGATTGAGAGGTTTTCCCATGTAAAGGATAGGGCATCCACTTTCCATGCTTGGCTGTGGGGATTTCTGGTGCAAAATTTGCTCAGCTGATGGTTTGGGGGGGAAGCAAAGAGATCCACCTCTGGTGTCCCCACCTGTGTATTAGAAGTTTGAATGAGATGGGTTCCAGTTTCCACTTGTGTGGGTCCATTAGATTTCTGCTTGTCGTCTGCCAGTGAATTTTGTTTGCCTGGCAGGAATTGAGCTTGCCGATGCACTTGATTGCTCAAGGCTGTGTTCCACAGAGCCATGACTAACCTGGAGAGTTGGTAGGAATGAGTTCTCCAATGCTTGTTTATGTACCACATAACTGTGGTGTTGTTTGTCTTTATCAAGAGTTGTCCTGGCAGGATAAGGTATTTGAAGGCTGTCAGTGCATTCTGTACAGCTAACATTTCTTTTTGATTGATATGCAGGTGAATTTGTCCTGGGCTCCATTTGCCTTGAATGCATTTGCCTGCCATGTGAGCCCCCCATGCATAATCTGATGCCTCTGTTGTCAGGGTTTGGGCGGCGGGGGGGTGAGTGAAAGTGAGTCCCTTGTTGTGGTTGCAAGCCTCAGCCCACCAAAGGAACTCTGTCCTTAGGCAAGGAATGATAGAAATCACTGTTTCCAGGTCCTGAGAATGTTTTCACCAGAGACTTTTTAAGTGCCATTGAAGTTTCCTCACATGCAGTCTTGCATAAGGAATTAGTAGACTGCATGAGGCCATGAACCCTAGGGCTTGCAGTAGTTTTCTTGCAGATAGCTGGGTTTGGGTGGCCAGTAGTTTAAAGTAATTTGTCAAATAGACCTGTTTTTCTGGAATGAGGAATGCCATCTGAGAAGTTGTGTTCAAGCTTGCTCCCAGGAATACAATCTTTTGGCTGGGTACCAGATGTGATTTCTTTTCATTGATGGTATACCCCAAAAAAGTTAGGAGTCTCTTTACAAACGTCAGGTGCTGATGTAGCAGTTCCTGACTGTCCGCCTAAATCAGGCAATAGTCCAAGTATGGGTAAATTTTAATATTTCTCTGCCTGCAGTATGCAATGGCTGGAGCCAGGCACTTTGTGAATACCCTGGGTGCAGTAGATAAGCCAAAGGGAAGTGCAGAGAACTGATAGTGCATAGAGCCTGCCCTGAAACATAGATATTTCCTGCAAGATTCCCTTATGGGGATGTGTAGATAAGCTTCTTTTAAGTCTAGGGTGACTAGCCAGGAGTCCTTGGCTAGCATAGGAAGCAGCTGCTGGAGTATAAGCATTTTGAATTTTGGTACCACCAGGAAGGAATTGAGAGTTGACAGATCCAGAATAGGGTGCCAAGAGTTCTCTTTTCTGGGCACCAGGAACCCTGTCCCCTTTGCTCTGTTGGAACAGGTTGAATAGCCCTGATACTAAGAAGAGAAAATACTTGCTTTTGGGCCTCTGCCCACTGGTTTGGAGGAAGGTCTGGCAATCTGCTTGGGGTTGGCAGTGAACGGAAGTAGAATCTGTATCCCTGGGATACAATGTTTAAGTCCTATCGGTCCTGGGTAATATACTCCCAGTTTTTTGCATGCAGGGTGAGTTTTCCTCCTAGGGGTGCAAGTACTTGGGCATGGCTGGGAAGGATGAAGGACAAGTCACTGTGAACTTTTTCATAAGGGGGTGGCTTAACACTCCCTGTTTTTGAGGAGGGAACACTCCATTGTTTAGATTTGTGCATTCCCTGAGACTGTAGTCTTTGTGGTCTGTTGTCCCTGGGTTTGGGCTGAGAAGATCTGGGAGGGACTGGAAAGGACCAGTTTTTTGAAGGCCAATGCCTACTGAATCTAGGTGGCTGTACCTGTAAGAAATCTTTAACATTTTGCATAGATTTAGCTTTTTACTCCATCTTTTTTAAGAACTACTTCTGCTTTAGAGCCAAAAAAACATTCTTGGTTTAATGGAGCATCTAGTAATTTTGCTTTGACATGGTCTGGCAAGATTTGTTCCTTCAGCCAAGCATGCCTTCTAAGAACAGACCCAGTGACAGCAGCCCAGCAAGATGCTTCTAAGGCATCAAAACCATACTGCAAAGTATGTTTACCAACTTGGTTTGCAGAAAGCATTAACTCTTGTAAGTCTTTATTTTCTGCACAATCAGGAATCAACAACATTTTTTGTTTAATTAGTTCCATAATATGCTGCTGGTACTTCAACATGTGAAACTGGAAATTTAAAGCCCTGATGGCAAGAGTTGCAGAGGTATATACCTTCTTATCCCATCTGTCTAGAGCCCTAGAATCCCTCTCCGAAGGGGTAGGGTTTTTGGCTGTAGTAGCCTTAATACCTTTAGGTCCCTGGGAAATGGTCTCTGGATCCACAGTGGGATTTTTAAAGAGAAATTTGTGAGAGTCAGGTACTCTGTAGTACCTGTCAGGCTTTCTAGGAGCTGGTGGTATAGTATCAGGGGTAAGACTGGATTCCATGAAGACATCATCTACAATATCCAGGACAGGGGGTATAGCTAGAGGCCTGTGCTGAGGCAAGCCTAAAAATTCCCTGAGTCTCTTTTTGGACTGTGGGTAACCCTGGCATTCCCAGCAGAAATGCTCTCTTAGGGTATGCAAGGTTTTACCGAAAGAAAAGTCCTCTGGGGGGAGGCAGAGGGAATGGAATCCTTTGCATCTGAATCCTCATAGGTATATAGGGTATGTCCTGGTAATCACAGGGGTCAGAGTCATCGGACTCCTGGTCTGTAGAATAAGAAGGAAAATAAATTATTTGTCTTTTTGAGGGGGAAGGCTGGCTTCCCCTAATTAAAGTAATAAAGTCTTCAGCCATTCTAAGCATTTGTTTCTGTGGCATGGGAGCTTGAGAATGCACTTTGGTCATCGGTTTCCTAGGCGTAGTGCAAGCTCTGGGCCTGAGAAATTTGGTAGTTTTAGTCATTAACAAAGTAGTCGGTTTAATATGAACATTGGAAGGTTTGAATACACCCTCAGAAGCCAGTGCCTGCACAGCGGCTCCGGACCCATCTAAGGTAGAGACATCTGCAGATTCCATAGTCGAAGAAGCATCTCGCAGCATACCAGACTCCAAATGGGTCTCAGTAGAGGCCTGCGAATCTGTATAAGTGGGTAACAGGGGCTGTGAAAGCGCATCACTGAGTACCGGCGTACTGGCAACTAGCTTAACGGAAGCATCGTTGGCATTTTTGGACCTATGTGGTCTGTCTCTTCTTTATCCTTGAGTTTTTTCAGAAGATCGGTAGTCGGATGGCTTATCAAAGCCATTTCGGAATATGGAGAATGAGAGCGAAAGAATTTAGAGACAAAAATAGCCCGATGATGAATAGTTTGGGCATTGAACAACCCACAAAACTCACAGCGAGGGGCGTCGTGGTCTGGGCCTACACAGTAAGAAAGAAAATCTTTGTGAGGTATTTGCTTTCCACAGGCAAGACAATTGTTAACTTTTTCTGACATCGGTTAGAGCAAGAAAAAAGATCCCCAACGGGGGGGTACTTAGCTTTAGAAGACTTCAGGTTTGAAACTCGAAAAATGAAAATTTCAGGTAGCAGCCGACCGGCACTTGCGAACTGCTTCTGCTTCAGGCTCCGGCGCTGCAAGAAAAACTAATGTAATGGCATCGGCTGCATGTTTTATACCCCTGACGACCTGACATCATGGAAGAGGCGACAGCATCCGACACAGAAATCCCAAGACTCTGGTATTCGGGCCGACTGAGTGTTACCTGCAGGCAGATAACCCAAGTGTGATGACTGCAACAGTGAAACATGAAGAACATCTGTATGTCCCCATACCTGGATGATTGGTTCCTAGCCAACCAAAGGGACTCTGTCATAATAATCAGAGATTATTTCCTTTGCTTGTGTCTGTACTTAGGCACTTTAGTACATACATATTGCAAAGACAAAGTTAGAGCCATCACAGACCCTAATATTCATAGGATGTCATCTAGACACCAAGTTAAGAAGTGTCAGTCTTCCCGAAGACAGCATCTTGGCTTTTTGTGGCCATGGTTTCCAAACATCTGCTCATCACCACTCCTTCTGTATCTTTAGTTTTGAAGATACTGGACTTGATGGTGGCCTCAATCCAGCTGGGTCCTTGTGTGAGATTCTACATGTGAGTGCTCCAGTAGACCTGAAATGGTACAAATTTTCAGATCCACTGAATAAACCTATTTGGCTTTTTGCCATTTGCAAATATTTAATTTGGTGGATTTAATCTCTCACTGTTCCAGCTAGCAAAGTATTTACTGTCTCACTTCCCAGGGCCACAGTGACCTCAGGTGAGGATGGTCTTAGGCACATGGACAATGTTTAGATGCCAATGTTCATATCAGTATCCTGGAGATTAGAGTGGTCCTCCAAGCATTACAGGCATTTAAGGGGTTCCTTATTCAAGGTACTGACCTCAATCCATACAGACATGTCAGTGGAAGGATATATCAATAGGCAAGAAAGAACCAGGTCCTAACAGCTGTACTGAAAAGCCATGAGGATGTGGCAATGGGCAATTTCCTCACAGCACTTTCCAACAGAAATGCATACTCTGGGACAGATAAGCTATCTGGTGGACAGGCTCAGCAGCTGAATCCTGATGACTCATGAGTGTTCTGTCAACCCATTAAATGAAGACATGATCTTTAATTGCTGGGCCAGTCTTGCTGCAACCTTTCTCCTTCATCAACCAATACCCAGTGCACCAGCTATTTTGCCCTAATCCCTCCAAAGGGACAGACACTATGGAATGCAGTATTCTATCACTGGCCTCCTAGACTTCTCTATGCCTTTCCACTTGTTCTGATGACATTTGCTTCAAAAAGCATCTATTTGCAAAGCCTCTGTAATCCTCACAGCCCCTGTTTGGCTCAGGCAGATTTGGTTCCCCCATACTTTGGCCTCACCTCAGACAGGAGCCTTGGATCCTAGATCCCAAACCAGATCGCCTATTCCACCCATCCAGTGAACCTCATCCAGACATTCCTTCACTCAGACTAACCACATGGTTTCCCCAAGTCTAGTAATAATTTTAAAGAGCACATGCAAAGCCTTCCACAAAGGAACATTCCTTTTAAAACCTCACATTAAGGATCACATTCCTTCTTGGAATCTCAGTTTTGTAATGGAGATGCTAACCTGTTATCTGTTTGAACCAGTTTCTTTGGCTGACCTGAAATATTTTGCATGGAAAAGTTTATTTCTAGTAGCTATTACATAAGCCAGATGAACTTCTGAAATGCAAGGCTGTCTGTCTTCTAAACCACCATATTTAGTTTTTCTAAATGATAGAGCTTCCCTAAGGACCAACACTTCACATGACCAAGTTTGTCTCAGAATGCACTCTAAGTCTTAACTATCCAGCTTCCGGTTATTTTTCACCAGTAAAGGAAAGTACTTGTTGCATTCTCTGGATGTTCACAATCAATTACACTTTTGCATGCATCATGCCCAAGCTGTCAGAAAATATGAACAACTTTTTTATCTCCTATGTATCTCCTCAGGTTGGCCAGAAGATGCCCAAAGCTACCTTATCCAGATGGCAAGCCATCTATATTACATTTATTTACCATTTAAATGACCTTTTTGCTGTTGTTACCCAAAGTTCTGTCTACAAGGTCTATTGCTGCTTCTCAAAAACTCCTCTACTGACACCTGTGCTGTGGCAAAATGGGCTTCACTGCACACTTTTGTTAAGCACTATAAGCTGGATATGACTGCTAAGTCAAGGCCTTCAATAGCACCCTGTCTTGATTCCACCCAGGAGTGTATGGCTGGGCATCTGTCTCACAGGGCTAATGGACAGACAGGATAACATAAGGTACAGAAGTTATTTACCTATCATATCAATGGGTCTTCATTATTCTTAGTCCTTTCACGTCAACAATCCGTCCACCAACCCCCTCCAAATTCTCATAATATTGACCAGACTGGCCTTGTGGAACTAGTCCAAAAGCTGTACCCAATATCACATCCTATTCTGTTCTTATTATTGCATAGGCAGCAAACTCAATCTGAGGAGTACAGGGAAAACAGCTGCATAATGGCAGTAGAGAATGAGCTCAGGTGTTTCAGAGCAGCTGAATTTGCTGGGTCAGATCCACCCAATGGTAATAACAACATCAATACCCTCCAAGAAGGCATGAGACAGAATAATAGGTGGTACCAGAGCCACAGTCTAAAACTCAGTGCCAACAAATGCATACTAGTATCCTTTGGGAAGACAGTATCCCTGGAAACTTCTACATTGATAAATACACCCCTAATAATAGACCCAGTGGACAGGGATTTGGGAACACATGTAAACAGTAACTTGAAAAGACACAGAATTAGTTTTACATGTAAACAGTAACCTGAGCTTTGACCATCATGTGTCGACGATAATAAAGAAATCATACTACATTGCAGAACTTATAAACAAGGGTATGGCATCTAGGTCCATTGATGTCACTGTTACACTGTACTCAGCCCTTATCAAGCTAATCATTGAGTACAAGCCACCTTTGTTAAGCACATATGGGACAACTGAAGTGTTCAGAAAGGTTCCTCTCAAAAAGAATACATGGACTAAACATGTCTTATACAGACCACCTCAAAGCCCTATCCCTATCCTAACCCTGCTTTTGCACATACGTCTCTAATAGAGGCAGCCTATAAATGCCTGACCACCCATTTCCAAGGCTAAATATACAGCTTAAAATAAAACTAGCATGTCAAAACTTGTCATATACATTTGGGAAGCCTGACTAGGCTTAAAAAGGCCACCTGGGTTTATTAGCCTAGTAATCACCTATGAACCTACAAAGTAGATTACAAATGTACAGTGGATATAAAAAGTGTACACACCCCTGTTAAAATGTCAGGTTTTTGTGATATATAAAAAAATGAGACCACAATAAATAATTTCAAAACTTTTCCCAGCTTTAATGTGACCTATAACCTGTACAATTCAATTGAAAAACAAACAACTCTGTTGGGGGAAAAAAAATAAAAAACGTACAATAAGCTGGTTGCATAAGTGTGCACACCCTTAAACTAATACTTTTTGAAGCACCTTTTGATTTAATTACAGCATTCAGTCTTCTTGGGTACACACCTGCCAACAATTAAAGAGACTCTGATTAACCCCAAATAAAGTTCAGCTGTCCTAGTAGCATTTTCCTGACATTTACTCAGTTCCCTGCTACAGCAAAAGCCATGGTTTGCAGACAGCTTACAAAGCATCAAAGGGATCTCATTGTCAAAAGGTATCAGTCAGGAGAAGGGTATAAAAAAATTTCCACAGCATTGGCTATACGATGGAACATAGTGAAGACAGTCCACAAAACCTGAAGAAAATATGGAACAGTGACATTCCAAAGAACTGGACGTCCCTCCAAAATTGATGAAAAGACAAAACTAAAACTGGTCAGGGAGGCTGCCAAGAGACTTACAGCAACACTGAAGGAGCTGCAGGAATTTCTGGCAAGTACTGTTTGTGTACTACATGTGACAACAATCTCCTGTGTTCTCCATATGTCTGGACTGTGGGGTAGAGCTGCAAGATGGAAGCCTTTTCTTACACAGAAAAACATCCACACCTGGTTAAAATTTGCAAAACAATACATCATGTCTCCCAAAAGCATGTGGGAAAATATGTTATGGTCTGATGAGACCAAGGTTGAACTTTTTGGCCACAATTCCAAAAGGTACGGTTGGCGCAAAAACACTTTGCATCACCAAAAGAACACCATACCCATGGTGAAGCATGGTGGTGGCAGTATCATGCTTTGGGTTGCTTTTCTTCAGCTGGAACTGGGGCTTTAGTCAAGGTGGAGGGAATTATGAATAGTTCAAAAGACCAGTCACTTTTGGCCCAAAACCTTCAGGCATCTGCTAGAAAGATGAAGAGGAATTTCACCTTTCAACATGACAATGTCTTCAAGCATTCATTCAAATCAACAAAAGAATGGCTTTACCAGAAGAAATTTAAAGTTTTGAAATGGCCCAGCTAGAGCCCAGACCTAAATCCAATAGAAAATTTGTGGGGTGACCTGAAGAGGGCTGTACTGAAGAGATCCCCTCACAATATGACAGATTTGGAGCAATTTTGAAAGGAAGAGTGGGAAAATATTGTCAAGTCAAGATGTGCTATGCTGATAAACTCCTACCCAAGAAGACTGAATGCTGTAATTAAATCAAAAGGTGCTTCAACAAAGTGTTAGTTTAAGGGTGGGCACATTTATGCAACCAGCTTATTGTACATTTTTTATTTTTTATATTTTCCCCCTAACAGATTTGTTTGTATTTCAATTGGATTGTACAGGGTATAGGTCACATTAAAGGTGGGAAAAGTTTTTGAAATTATTTATTCTGGTCTCATTTTTATATCACAAAAAACTGGCATTTTAACAGGGGTGTGTACACTTTTTATATCCACTGCATAGCTCTTTTTGTAGTTCACAGCTATGACTCTGTCACTTCACGTAGTTCATGTTATAATTATTCAGGTATTAAAGCCTTTTCCTTTTGTACGTGGCTTTTAGATACTTCTACAAAATCTGCTGTTATGAAGGCACTCTCGAGAGTCACATTCAATAAGTTCATAGAACACTGTAAATGAAGTCTGCTGTACAATGGAAGAAAACAGGGTTACACCTTCTTGTCACATTAAAAATAGTCACCTGCTTCACTAACTAGCAATGCACTCAAAGATCTGAGACATTCTGTAGATTTCCTGATCAAGTAAATTTCCAGTCTTAAGTGAAAAGATAGGAATTATTCTTTTTCTGACACATACCAGTGGAAAATTCAGGATATTACACCACCTTGTATCATACTGCCCCTTTATTCATCCCTCATCAGGCCCATCATAGAATACAATGCCCCTTTTGGGATGTACCTTACCCGACACCTGCAGCAATTAGAAAGACCCCAAAAGTATCTCACCAAGAGGATCAAGTGTCTCAAACAGATGCCATATGCTGCCCGGTTAAATAAACTCCAGCTCTACTCAGTTGCATACCGCCTACTTCGAGGTGATCTATGCCTGACATACAAAGCTATGTCAAATCCAGAATTAATGGACATGCTCCACCTCAGTAAATCTAAATCCCTTAGAGCCACACGCTCGAGGGACTTGAACCTCAGCACAGAAATAAATAGAACTTGCTGGAGGGACAGGTTCATAACCCAGAGGCTCCCTTTGCTCTGGAATAGAATTCCAGTTCATGTGAGGCAGAGCACCTCACTGAATCTCTTCAAGAAGTGGATGGGGGATCGTAGGTTTGTCCCAGGGATTACTCCCATGTCACTATTAGACAGAGGCACAGTAAACTAAACCTTAAAAAGGGCACATTATACTCAAATCAAGGGGTGGCGTAAGCCATACAGAATCGGGCTAGGCTTATAATTGCCCCAGGGCAGATAGCCTAGTTTGAACCTATGAACATAGCCAACAAAATGCACAAAATATTGTCTGGTTCACAGATTCCTACCCAGAAAGTAATAAACTTTCAAATAGTTTTATGTATACCTGTTGCATAGGTGGTGGCTGGTCAAGGTAAATGTCCATAACCACAGTCAGAGCCATCTGTCAAACAGTGCCATAACAGCATTAAGCACTAGTATTGATAGATTCTCTATCTGATTGCAATGCTATGGTCCACTATGACCTGTGGTCCTAGCTAAAGTGCAACTCGTATATTTTTGCATACCAGTCATAGCTAATAAGTACACAACACACACTATATATATATATATATATAATGTTGAGGATCTAGTCCTGGACATGCTGCCATTGGTTGTCCATTGTGTACATTACAGTGATGTATGCAGTACCAAGGAAGATATTGCTGACAGGCTTATGTTAGCAGAACTCTACTGCTATACGCAGCACTGTTTCATTTGTTTTATTTATGGTTATAGGGCAGTTTTACACACATACTTATTGATTCTGATGCTCAGCTAAATTATTTAAAGTACTATATCACTTCTTCAGGGACACTGGCTGCACAGGTGGCATGGTTCTACCTGATATTCATAACCAGTAGTATCAGCATAAATGTAGGAACTTCCTCTACCCTGTCCTAAATGACTCAAGTTGTGAATTACACATGATGGTGCCACACTTCATTAGAATATCTATTTGTGTAACTGAACTCCTTCAACAACATAGCAGTGTGTGTTGCTTACCTAGTGTGCTTAGGCCCATGTATGAATATTGAACTGCTTTAGTGTATGCATGGGACCACACACCAATCTTATACAGTTGCAGGCAATGAGTATGATGCACATTCAGAGGCATTTTGGTGTGTTCCCTTTAAAACTTTTTTTTATTACTTATACAACTAGGTGACTGAAATGATCTGAAAGAGTGACCATTTTCAACCACTGAGATGGAACAAAAAAGGACAAAATAAGAATTCACATGAAGTAAATAAGCATAAACTAAAAATAAAATTAAAAATGGAGAAGCAGCAAAATAACCATTCAGGAAGTTGGTAACAAGGAAGTGAAACATATACAGATAATATAGGGTCCAGTACATTTGCACCACAGGGAGCAATATTTCCTGACACATGATTTGAACTATCCCACCTTTCAGCTGCTATTAACTCATGTCCCCTTTCTCCTCATTCAGTCCTTTGGTTTCACCACTTTCACTACCTCCATCCTTCTTCAGCTCCACATGTTCCATTATTCCCCAGTCACTGGTGAGTGCAAATCATATCCCCTCATTGTTTTCTAAGTCTTTCTAACCACTTGTATTGTCAAGCAGCAGACAGATCTAGGTTGGATTTCTGATGCCAGAAATCCCAAGGAGTAACAGTAAAAGCAAAAAAGAGCACCAAGTAAAAGAAACACAGAGCACCATCATATGGAAATATCTCTTTCCCCTGGTTGTGGTGTTCAGGCTGTCCTGGTGGTCAGCAGAAAAACACCTTAGTGCTTTTATACTAGAAAACAGAACTTGCTCAAGTCAGAAAAAAAGAAAAACTCCATAAGCCCCAATCCAAGTTGGAAAATCAAAGTTCCTTTATTGTGGGACAGATGAGCCCTGCTGTATGCGTGGCAATTACCAGGCAAGTGCAGTTACATTTATGCAAGCCAAGCTGTTCAGGTGCAGGTGGAGTTGTGCTGGGAACTGTTTCTAGTTGGAAAGCCGAGGGAGCTGGACTGAGGGTGAGCCCTCCCCTGCCCATGGATTGGATGCTGGATGGCTGTCACAGAGGGGGTTGTTCCAACCTAACTCCACCTCCCTCCTTTAAAGAATTTTTTGATATAATATAATTTAGAAAAGAAGTTGTGGTGCCGCAGCACTAGCCTAGTAATCAAGGAGCCTCAATCCTCACCACTGGCAGCAGTGAGGGATGTACATAATGGAAGGATGACAAGTACACACACAGTAAAGTACAATTTTCCTTAAGAGCACACAGAGACCACAGTCAGTCTGGGGCTGGTTTCTCCCTCTTTCTCCAGATCCCCAAATAAGACTCCCCACTGGCACAGCTATAGGGTTAAGATCTCAGCTGAGGGGCCAAGCCAAAACCTCCAGCATGCTCTCTGTCCAACCAGTGCTTCATGCCTCTGCCCAAGTAGCTGACACACACACTTTGAGATTTGATTGATATAACACACACACACACAAACACACATATACACACACCTGGGGAAGGCTGGCACAGGTTTACTAGCTAGGCACCCTTCTTCCCAGACTATAAGGTAGTTTCCACTGTCATCAACCCCTACTTATCAGCTACTATAAGGCCCTTACAAATGTTTTCCAATCCTACTGTGCAATGTTACTATTAATCCAAACGGTAGTCTGACCAAGAGCAAGGCTATTTAGGAGTGGCCTGTACAGTGTCATCAAATACATATGCAAGTACTCTCAGAGCTTAAATATGTCTCACAAATATCAGCCACAAAGATGGGTTTAAAAATATTTAATAATAAACAATAAAAGAACAAGACAATGCTCAATAACTCAACACAGTGACTTCAGAGATCAAAATCACAGAAAATATTTTAAAGCAACATTGCAGGACAGTCTCAAATAAATACAGAAAACTAACTACTACTCTTCAAGACAATTGAAGAAACTTCTAGATCTAGGCATCCTGTCCCCCTTGATGCATTGAAATTAACTTTTATAGCACATCGTAAAGCACTTAATTTCAATTTATTTTCTTGAGGTTTTGCAAGTTAATCTTCTATGTTCCAGCAGGGTATGCTGTGGTTACTTTCTTGAAGCTCAGTACATAACATACAGTTCTGCATAAATCATATCGATATTCACAAATGACAGAATTATCTACAGGATTCCAGATAGCTGGGCTGGCAGTGTCACAGAAGTAAATAAATCTAAACACTTGGTCTGTATGGGATGTTTTAGTGCCAGCTTTATCAGATCTGTCTCTAATTATAAATATGTATAATATTAAAATAAAAAAGTATAATAAAGAAACATAAACAAAACTGCCATACTGAGGATCATTTTAGTCCTATTGGAAATGTGACTCTGCTTTTATGGGAGGGTGTGTGTTTGTGTGAGCACATAATGTTAATGATCAAAAATAAATCTGTGGTAACCAGAGGGGGCAAGTCTTAAACCCAAAAATATTTAACACAAACTGATTTATCTATTTCTCTAAAAATACATTTGTAAATGAGGAACTTTTTCCTTTAAAATGTAGCCATACTATTCAGACTATGCCAGAATAAATCCAAGAGCTGTCATGTCCAAAGGTTATGAGTACTGTTCCCTTTCTATATGCCTGTCTCTCTGCCAGCTGGCTGTAAATTTAAGCTGATAAGCCTCTTGAAAGCATAAATTCACTCTTCATTAAAAGGTGCTCCTCGGGTAATTGCTAGTAGAAATTCTTGTGATTCAGCTTCCTGGTGCAAAAGATACTGCAAATTCAACAGACTGATTTGAGCCCTAGTATTTTATATGCTTCCAGTTTGATTTGTTAGTGCAATTCTTTCTTCTCCAGTGTGTCATTTTTGTTGCCTTGAAGGGCACCCATGTTACCATTTTCCAGAATGTGGAAAATAAATGTTTCATGGGCTGGGTGCTCCATGAGGTGTTTTGCGAGCAGGTTTTTTAAGGTCTTTGCTCTGATTTCTAAGAGATGTTATACAATCCATCTTTTGAGTTTCCAAGATACAGACTGTTACATTTCTTGCAGCTGGTACTGTAGACAATGGATTCCAATGTGATCTGCTGTGGTATTCTTTGGTCATGTTGGGGCATTTGAACTTGTTCTGATTACTAATTGCACATGGGCTGGGGCATTCACAGCTAAAGTTGCCTTTCTTTTGCCATCTTCCCTGGTCTCCTTGCTCTCCATATAGTCCCTGATGATCTTTGTTTTCTTGAAGGTAAATGTTGGGTGGGTTGAAAGTAGGTTGTCAAGTTGCCTACTTTGTTTAATTCATCCAAATGCTTAGGGTTTTACAAACCTTAATGGAAATGGGCCACATTCCTAAGTAGGAGCATAATTAAGGTTCGTAAAATCTATTTTGCTTCAGTTTTTGACATTTGATACAAGTGCTCTTCTCAGCACCAGCAATGTACCCAGAATTGGCTCTTTTTGTTCATAGGTAGGTGCTAGGCTATTGGCCCGAGGGCCAATGTAAGCCTAGCCAACAAGTTTCCCTGGCTTATGACACCCAAGAAAGTTATTTTCCTGTGCTACTGTTGAGCAGAGACATAGAAGTGATCCCCGGGGTGTATTTCCTATTTCCCATCCACTCAAAAAGATTTTTCTTGAAGAGTGCTAATGAAGAACTTTGCTTGACATAGATGGGTAGCCTGTTCGAGAGTATGGGAAGTCTCTGGGACAGGAATCTATCCCTCCAGCATGTCCTGTTTATTGTGGTGACAAGGTTTAGGTCCCTAGAGCCTGTAGCTCGGAGGGATTGGGATTTCTTTAGGTGTAGCATGTCCAACAGCTCTGGGTTTGACATAGCTTTATATGTTAGGCAGAGATCACCTCGGAGTAGGCGATACGCTACAGAGTAAAGCTGGAGTTTTTTTGAAATGGTCAGTGTAGGGCATCTGTTTGATGCCAGTAATCCTCTTTGTGAGGTACTTCTTTGGCCTTTCCAGCTGCTCCAGATGTCTTGTGAGGTACATTCCAAAAGGGGCGTTGTACTCTATAATGGGTCTAATGAGTGTCGAGTAGAGGGGAACAATGACCTATTTTTTCCTGGATGAGAACCCTCTTATGATGAGGTGTGCCATGTAGAAGGACTTCCTGACTACTGTGGCGATGTGGCTATCAAAGGACAGACTACTGTCCACCTGGGTCCCAAGGTCTCTTATCACACATTCGGTGTTAAGTAGACTGCTGTCTATGTAGTAGTTCATGGGTACAGAGTTTTTACCAAAGGAATGACAATGCAGTTTTTGGCATTGAGCTTGAGGCCATGGCTCTGACACCAGGCATCTGTCTCAGCGAGGCCCTTCTGTAGGATTTCCACATCATTTGGGGACTTGACTATGGTTCCTAGTTTGCAGTCATCTGTGAACTTAGTTAGCCAGAGGCCTTCTGTTAGCCTGTACTTCAGAGAAGTAGATACCAAACAGGAGAAGTCCCAGGACTGAACCCTGTGGTACTCCACTGGTCACTGGTTTGAGGTCAGATTTGGAGTGTGAAACTTTTACAGTGTGGGTTCTTTCAGAGTGCCAGTTGGCAACCCATCTTGTGACTTGGGGATTTATACCTAGTTTAGTGAGTTTAGCTATAATTCCAGAATGGGGGATGGTGTCAAAAGCCTTGGTGAGGTCAAGATAGGCTGTGTGAACCACCTTACCCTCATCTACAGCTTTGGTGACTGCCTCAAAGAAGTCGATCAGTAGTAGTTGTAGTTTATAACCACATTTAGATGTTGGTCTTTTAGGCTTTTCCCGGTTAGGGGTCGCCACAGCGGAACTCCGGTCCACTAATGATTGGCAGTAGATTTTTTTAATGGTGCTGAATTGCCAGCCCGACGCCCAACCTTCAGTGAAGGCACGCCCATTCACGCATGTCTTTTGGAGGCCACTCGACCACGGGGAGTACATGTAGACTCCACACAGGAGGCACTTCAGCCGAGAATCGAACAGAACCTCTTGCTGTGAGGCAATAATGCTACCGCTGTACCACTGCAGCTTACTTTATAACCACATTTAGATATGTTTGAAGATTCTTTTTTATTAATCCATTTGCTCCTACTATAGCTGGAACTATCTGTGTATGTTTATTCCACATTGTTTTAGTTTCTATTTGCAAGTCTTGATATTTTACAAATGTGATCTCTTTCAGTTCATAAGCTACTGTAATCACTGAGTGTAGCAATTTCAATAATCAAAGCTATTTCTGTCTTTTTTTCTTAAACTGCAATATCCGGTCTGTTTGCTTCTACCTTGGCTGCCGATATGGGGTGGTCCCAGGTAATCATTACTTCATAACTTTGAACAATCCTTTGTAGTTCACATTTCCAATGTCTGTCAGTTGTATGTTGTAATATTTACAAAATCTCTAGTGTAACAACCTTGCCACATTATGTCTCTGTATACAAACCTTCAGCCATGAGTATATTGCACCCTGTTTTGTAACTGTTTCTAGTTCTGAACTACAAAACCTACATTTATCTGTATCTCCTGTCTTTTCTGTAGATTTTATTAACCATCTAGCACTTAATCCACTGTCTTGGGCTGCCAATATTAACCTTTTACCTCCTGGTTTAAATTCATCCCGTCTAAGCCATTCACATGGCATCTCTGGATCAACATGCCTGATCCAGCAGATCTCAGTACTTCTTCTTGTAATTGTGATCTTTCCATTTATCCTTTCTTTTTTTCCTAATCCCACTCTGTATTCATTCTTTTTTTTCACACTTTCTGTTGCTACCTGTTTTTTATCCAAGTTTGTTTGGATTTCCATGCCTGCATTTTTCCTAAAGGCTTCTGTTAACCTAAATGAAGTCATCCTGGACTTATTTTGTTCATGTTTTAGAACTTTTAATATGTTTGGATCTGATGACATCAATAAATACATAGTCAATCCCACAATCATCAGCCTACATATATAGTCGATTTCAAAGAGGCCTATACCTCATTCAGAATATGTGATATATAATCTTGACAAACACTATTTTTTGTATATCATTTGATGGGTATGGAGCAATCTTATCTTCCTGCCAAACCTGTCCATCTCTTTTTGAAGCCAGTCAATTATCCCAAAGCTATATGTTAAAATTGCAGGTGCAAGTTGATTTGTGACTTGAAGTTTATTCCTAGATGTCAAAGCAGTTTTCAGTATTAATTTTAGTCTTCTATAACATTCCTTACTGAGCTTTATTCTCATTTTTTTCATGCTATATCACTGCCCCTTTATCTATGCCAAGACATCTGCACACTCCTCCTTGTTCCAAATCTTTGGTATCACATTCCTCCCCAAGTTTTAAATTTTCCTGTTTCAAATGTTGCTTTTGCACATTTGGCAAGATGAAATGACATTCATCTGAGAAGGTTTTATCAACGTACATGTGCTCTTTCAGGTGTTAATCTAAAGAACTATTCACTTTTAGGTCATCCACAAAAAATTAGATGAGATAGCCTTTCATTTGATGATTTTCTGGAGTCAGACTGAATCCATGACCTAGGCTGTTGAGTAAACAACTTAATGGATTGAGGGCAAGACAAATAATGGTGACAAATAATCACCGTGAAATATTCCAAACTGGATTTTCACATTCTGTATAGCAATTTGTCCTTTTAGTGTGGTTCAGCTGCAAAGTGGTTGGCCATTGTTTAACAATAACAGCAATAAAATTTACCAATGCATAATTGATTCTGTACATCTGTAAGCATTCTATATCCAGGAGTGAGGATTACTATCAAATCCTTTTTTTGTAATTTGTCCGTGCCATACTGAGATTCCTGTTCTTTTTACAGGCTCAACTTGGTCTACTCAGATATTTCTCCAAAATGCATTCATTTCCTCTCTTCCTGGCAATACCTGAACTATTGCTGTTTTCTTTCCTAACTCCCTGCAAAATGTAACTGGGTCATCTCTAAATTATTTGCTTTTGTATCCTTTCTTTATATTTCTCAGTGTATCTTCTAAGTTTTCAGCCTGCCAGAGATTTTTACTTTATTGTTAGATAGTATAACTCAAATCCTGATCCATTTGATGTACTTTGTTTTATTTCATTCACTTTCCTAATAATTTTTAGATTAACCTTTTCTGTATTCTTCTAATAATAATACTGTTTCACATGTGTATCTAGTTGGTGCTTCCATGGTGATAATCTATTTGCCCCTTTATTTTTCCCTTGTTAACTTATGCTTGCTTGGTAATACCTTGTCTGTTATTAGTTTTGCTGCAAAATAATGTATTCTGTTAATTTGTTTTATCATGCCATTGCTCTTTCTGGTTCCAGTTACTTTATTGATTTGGCTTATTAAGTTTTTGACAATCTGTGTCCTACTCACTTTTGGCAGCCTCTCTCTCATACATATTATTATATTTATCCATTTCTATCAAATCCAGCAGATGTTCTTTTAAACTGCTTTCCTCTTGATTGAGTTTCTTCTACAGTTTGTGTTTCCTACTCCTGTATGGAAATATCTTCGCTTTGAAATGTAACCAGACTGCCACGTGGTTTTGGCATCTTTTCAGGCTTGCTAGTTGTTGCTGAAGCACCTACCAAGGAGAGAAAATGCTGAGAGAAGAAAAGGAGCCACTTTTGTGATTTTAAGTATTTTCTTCTGCTTTTTTGCTAAGTTTTACTGCTTTGCCACCTACTTTTTGGCATTTTCCTGCTTGCTAAAGTTTATATCTGTAACAGTAACAGTACTTGGAACACATCTAGAGCCTGTTTACTGCATTTCCTGTGTTGCACTTAATTTAAAATCGTTTTTTCTCTAAAAACTGCATTTTAACTGATTTTGGCCTAGCACTCAAGTGTGGGGTCATTTATTGCACTGTTGTGATTATTTTGCTGCTTGTGTATCTCTGCTACCTTTAAACTACAAAAAAAAAAAAAAAAAAATCTTGCTTTTTTCCCACTTTCTGAAAGTTAAGAAAGTTCAGTTACAGATTTGCTGGTCCGAACTGTTTGGAGGTTTCTAGAAGGCCAGTCCTTGCTTGGGCTAAAGGGAAGTCTCTGTGTTCACCAGTGGGAGTGGTAAACACTGAACAGCCTACCTGTCCCTGGAGGAGTGGTTACTACCTAGAAGCTGTAGTTTTATTGGCCATTTTGAGTCATTTCTAAACTCATTGATCTCTCTCTCTTAAAACCCGACTGCCACGTGGTTTTGGCGTCTTTTCAGGCTTGCTAGTTGTTGCTGAAGCACCTACCAAGGGGAGAAAACGCTGAGAGAAGAAAAGGAGCCACTTTTGTGATTTTAAGTATTTTCTTCTGATTCTTTGCTAAGTTTTACTGCTTTGACGCCTACTTTTTGGCATTTTCCAGCTTGCTAAAGTTTATATCTGTAACAGTAACAGTACTTGGAACACATCTAGAGCCTGTTTACTGCATTTCCTGTGTTGCACTTAATTTAAAATTGTTTTTTCTCTAAAAACTGCATTTTAACTGATTTTGGCCTAGCACTCAAGTGTGGGGTCATTTATTGCACTGTTGTGATTATTTTGCTGCTTGTGTATCTCTGCTGCCTTTAAACTACAACAAAAAAAAAAAAACAAAAAAAAAAAATCTTGCTTTTTTCCCACTTTCTGAAAGTTAAGAAAGTTCAGTTACAGATTTGCTGTTCTGAACTGTTTGGAAGTTTCTAGAAGGCCAGTGCTTGCTTGGACTAAAGGGAAGTCTGTGTGTTCACCAGTGGGAGTGGTAAACACTGACCAGCCTGCCTGTCCCTGGAGGAGTGGTTACTACCTAGAAGCTGTAGTTTTATTGGCCATTTTGGGTAATTTCTAAACTCCTTCATCCCTCTCTCTTAAAACCCTACAACTCTCTTTTTGCGCGGTTTTGCGCACTGAGCAGCGTCAGCGCTACTAAACAGGTTTAAACTATTCCAGGCTCCACAAAGTCTGCTCTTCACTTTTTCCCTTAGAACTGTTCAAACTCTCAAAGTAATCACTCTGTTCTCTTTCTAAAGCCCTGCACTTGCTCAGCTCTTATAAGGAAACACTAGCTAAAGCACTACACCCTCCTTGACTTCTCATAAGATTTAGGCTCCCGATTGGTCCTTCCTGATCAAGTGAAAAATAATTTCCCTTCCCCTAATCTGATCAGTAAAAAAACAGTTCCCTATACTAATCTGGTATGTCCAAGGGTCAGTTTCAAGGTTACTCTCCAGTCCAGCTAGTGAATCTGGGAATTTTGAGGCAATGTTACAATTGCCTTATGTACACAGACAACCCTCTCCTCCTTCCAACAAGCTCTAATACATGTGAGAGATGCAGTTACACAGCCAAACTGGAGGCAGAGCTCTCTCAACCCAAGACTGGCACAGTCAGTCAGGAGGAAAAGGTAACCACCCACACCACAAATCCAGTTTCACACAGACCTATTGCATCTGCATACCCAACACATAAACACACAAAACATACTCGGAGGCTCTAAATAAAAATCTGCCTAAACAGCAAAGACCTCCTAAGCAGATATCCAAGCAACAGCCACCCCTCAACAATACCCACGAATCACATATCTCACAAAATCAGTGTGCCTCACAGTCACAGCCCTTGAGGCCAAACTACACACCAAATACACTTGTTATAGGGGACTCTATTGTCTGGCACACTGATGTCCCACTCACCAGACTGAACAAGGAGAAGGTCACTGTAAGCTGCCTGTCGGGTGCCAGGATCCGCCACATAACGCAAGCACTCAGGTCACTGCAAAGCAAGTACAAGTATGACTCCGTCATTGTCCATGCTGGTGTGAATGACCTGAGACGTACCTCCCTGGACTACATGAAAAGAGACATAGAGGAGCTCTCTGACCATGTAGCCCAGGCTGGTATGTCCCTGACCTTGAGTAGCATCTTGCCTTCACCAAGAATGATGCCACAGTATAAAGACAAAGTGATCAGTTTCAACAACTGGCTAAAGTATTGGTGTCATTCAAAGGGGATCCAGTGTCTGTCAGCCTGGGATGACATGCTCGACAAACCACATTGCTTTGCTAGGGACGGCTTGCACCTGTCACCCTTAGGCTTTCGTATACTGGCCAAGGCTCTTGCCACCCCTATAGTGCCTTTTTAGGCAAGGCTCAAAGGACAAACCCACCTCCATAGACAACCCAAGGATAAAAAAACTAAAGGTAATGCTACTCAATGCCAGAAGTCTAAACCTCAAGATGCATGCACTCGAGGCTCTCCTCAGCATGGAGAAAATCGATGTCTGTGCAGTAACAGAAACCTGGTTCAAGGCTCCTGAGAGCACCCCAGCACTGCCAGGTTATAACTCATACCATGCGTTTTGGCCCCAAAACTCAGACCGAAGCACAAAAGGAGGGAGGAGTATCTATATTCATCAAAGATACCTACACCTCCAGGTTGGTGGCACTGCACGAAGCATCGGAAACCATCCATGTGCAACTAACAGTGGGCAAAACTGCCTTTCAGTTTGTAGCCTGCTACAGAACACCCTCCCTATTACAGGAACCCCACTTGGCATTCCTGAGAACACTGGAGAATATGAAGGTCTCTCCAAACACTATGTTATTGGGTGACTTCAACTACCCAAACATTGACTGGGAAAACTACTCAAGCCCAAACACCCTCGCCCAACGGTTCCTTGAATTTATAAACTCTAACACAATGGAACAACTGGTCACCACTCCCACAAGAGGGAACAACATATTGGACCTGGTCATCACCAACATGGGGACTCTATGTTCCACACCAGAGGTAAACCCTCATTGGTAAGATCAGACCATAAACAAATTTCCCTGGACATCCATATCCCGTCCCCACCCCCAGCCAAGGAAATCATTGTAAAGAATTTCTCAAAAGCCAGCTTTGCACTTCTCAAGACTGAGATGGAATCCTTCAAAGCCCCTGGGCCAGAGGATAATACAGCCCAATCCACAGAATCCTTTACAAATGCATTCTATGAGCACCTGCAGGAATGCATGGATCATGCTATCCCAAATAAAACCAAGACTCACTCCAAAAACAGGAGACCGGTCTGGTGGACCCCAGCCATAAATAAGCTATACAACAGAAGGGGGAAGCTACTACATGACAGAGCAAAATCCCAAAAAGGGAAGGCATCTCTGATCAGTATTAGCAAGAAACTTCGTTCTCTCATAAAATCATCAAAGGCCAGTTTCGAAAGAAAAATTGCCCTAGACACTAAAGATAATCACAAGGCCTTCTTTAGTTATGTCAGGAACATGGGCGATAACTCCCAGATATGCTCTGAATTGTTGCATAACGGTACAAAATATACTGAACCTACAGACATAGCCAACATCCTGGCAGACAGATTCAGTGCAAACTTCTCTCCCCCCTTCCCCCCCAAAGGAGCAAATGCCTATCCCAACTGAATGTAACCTCCCTGACATCACAGATGCACAGGTGAAAGCTGCCCTCTCCAGCAAAAACACAGCATCTATGGGACCAGACGGTGTCCCAGGCTGTGTCTTACACGAGCTCCAAGAAGAACTGAACCCTCACATTAAGTCACTGTTCAAACTTAGCCTTACTACAGGATATGTACCCAAAAAATGGCATACAGCTACAGTGGTCCCACTCCACAAAGGTGGTGCCACAACGGACCCCGGAAACTATCGCCCCATAAGTCTGACTAGTCTGGTCTGTAAAGCTATGGAGCATATTATCATGGAACTCATAAACAAAGACATTGGGAACCTCCAGACACTGGACCCTACCCAATTCGGCTTTGTTAAGGGCAGATCTTGCCTCTTAAACCTAGTTGATTTCTTTGAAACAGTTACCAAAGCCATAGATGAGGGCAAGGTAGTCCACACAGCCTACCTGGACCTCGCAAAAGCCTTCGACACAATACCCCACTCAGGCATCATAAATAAGCTTAACAGATTAAATATCAACCCCTATATCACAAGATGGGTTGCAAACTGGCTCAGGGATAGAACCCACATGGTCAGAATCGCAGGTGCCATGTCCAAATCCAAACCAGTTACAAGTGGCGTCCCACAGGGCTCAGTTCTGGGACCTCTCTTGTTCGGTATATACTTCTCTGAGGTTCAGGCTAACACGGGGGATTATGGCTGACAAAGTTCGCAGATGACTGCAAACTGGGGCCATAATCGAATCTCCAGCTGACACAAGCATCCTCCAAAAGGGTCTCACAGAGACAGATGCTTGGTGCCAGAGCCACGGCCTCAAGCTAAATGCTAAAAAGTGCATAGTCATCCCCTTTGGGAAAAACAAGGTGCCCACAAATTACCACATAGGTGGTAATCCATTAAGTACGGAAGAAGTAATTAGAGATTTGGGGACAAACATAGATAGTAATCTCTCCTTTGATAATCACGTTGCCAAAGTGGTTAGAAAGACCTTCTATATAGCCCACCTTATCACGAAAGTGTTCGCATCTAGATCAAGAGAGGTCATTGTGCCCCTCTACTCGTCAGTCATCAGGCCCATAATTGAGTACAATGCCCCTTTTGGGATGTACCTTACCCGACACCTGCAGCAACTGGAAAGACCCCAAAAGTACCTCACCAAGAGGATCATGAGCTACAAACAGATGTCCTATGCAGCTCGACTAAAGATACTCCAGCTCTACTCAGTTGCTTACTGCCTACTCAGAGGCGATCTATGCCTGACGTACAAAGTCATGTCAAACCCAGAATTAATGGACATGCTCCACCTCAAAAAATCCAAGTCCCTTAGAGCTACACGATCCAGGGACCTAAACCTCAGCACAAAAATAAATAGGACATGCTGGAGGGACAGATTCATTTCCCAGAGGCTCCCCTCACTCTGGAATAGAATCCCAATTCATATTAGACATAGCCCCTCGCTGACCCTCTTCAAGCGAAATCTGGACGCGTGGATGGGAGATCGCAAATTCACCCCTGGGATCTCTTCTGTGTCCCTGCTAGACAGAGGCACAGTAAACTAATCTTAAAAGGGTACCTTCTGTGACCTACTTTAAAGAGGCATAGTAGGCTAATCTAATAGGGAGGCGGAAGCCAAATACACTCTGGCTAGGCTTATAAATGCCCTAGGGCAGATAGCCTAGTAATCTACCTATGAACATTCTATGTTGTGAAACATCTTTATTATTTTCAACATTTAACTGAATTAAAGATGAATTTACTACTCTACCTCCTCTGTCACTTCTTCAAGCTGTACCATTTTAATAAAGAAGTAGCCTTTGCTTCTGAGTTTCCCATTCAAATCCTTTGCTTTGTAACTGATCTATCACTTTTCATTTTCCTCCATTTCTATACCAAACTACGTAACTGTCTCTAAGTTATACTTCTGTGCTACTATTCTCTATTTTGTAACATTTACTAAGTTTGGATGCCTTTGCATGTATGTATTTTTCAAATATTTTTTACAGCTATTAGTTAACATTGATTTCTGTGTATAAACTGCACCATATTAGGTTTCGTTTCTTCTCTTGGGTCCATTCCTCTCTCTTTAATCTGGCAAATACTTGCAGACTTTTTCTTTTCTCTCTTAAAACTTTATTTTTTGCTTTGTTTTCCAACTGACTCAATGTTTTCTTGCTGCATTTGTTTTCTTTTCATTCAGACAGTTAGTGACCTTAAATTGGCATCTGTAATGTTTTCCATTTTTTTTCTGTCTGTTTTTCTCTTCTGTATTTTCCCTCACAGTTGCAGGATAACGCCTTTTTTGGGGAACTCTGGGTTAGTTGCATAGAAGAAATAAAACAATTTTTTTGTCCTCAAGTGTCCATTTTTCTGTTTCCAGGCATTTTGTTTGTCAGGTCAGTTTCTTAACCTTTTCAGAACTATTATGTTTTACTGTCAAAGTGGGGCCCTCTATTGAATCACAGCCTGGAACTCTTACATTCCTAGAGGACTCTGTAGTAGTCACTCTACCATCCATGGCTCTAGTGCCTTTGCCAGGGCTGGCTACTTTTTTATCCTGGGATAAGTGCCCAAGCTCTTCTTTGTTTTTTATGATATATATGTCAGTCTATACTATGTATATGTATATATATATATATATATATATATATATATATATATATATATATATAGATCAGTCTATATTATACTATATATATATAAAATCAGTTTTGCCTTGATGGAATTTAGTAAACAACAGGCCCACCAAAGTTTGAGGATGATGCAAGTAAAAAAAAAAAAAATTCTCTCTTCCCTTTTCCTTTTCACACAGTTTTCATCTCTCCATCCAGGCCCATTTCAGCAAGGATCGATTTCCTGATATCCTTAAAGTTCAAGGTGAAGGTTAAGGCCATGCTCCTATCCCATTTAGGTTCCTCTAAGTCCCTAAACCTGTCCCTGCATATTTGTCATGGGTCTTGTGGCTCTAGAAAGGTGGGGTCATTGGCCTCTTTGAGGTCCCTAATGGGCTCCAGAATGGAACTGATAAACCTGTTGCTGTAGCCATGAGCTAAGAAGGCCTTTTCTACATTAATGATGTTTTTGGTTAAATTCTTGAGCTTTTGGAAGTCCTGGCAATCTGCAATCCTTGGGATTTTATCACATTCCTTTTGGTAGTGTTAGGATACATGCTGCTGTGAAGCAGCTGATTGACCCTAGTGGTCTTTCTATACAAATTGTTACTAAGTTTCCCCATGGTAAAGTCTTTGTAGATAGTTACGTCTATAAAATTAACATTTTCTTGGCTATGGTGAGTGGTGAATTTCAGGAACTGTGTGGATTCACCAAAGTGCAGGTTAAAATCCTGCAACTGTGAGGGGCTACTTTGCCTAACAATGAAGATATCCTCAAAAAAGCAAAGGTAGCAACTGATCTGGGAGAAGTATGGGGAGTTGTAGATGTGATCTTCCTCCTATTTACCCAGAGCAGTGTTTGCCAGGATGGGGTTCATGGGTATCCCCGTGGTTTGTTGAAAACAATGGATTCCAAATTGAAAGAAGCTGTTCCTGAGCAATACCCAGAGTAACCTCCCTAGTGGTTCTGTCTCCCCAGATGGGACTGCCTACATGCCAGACTGACATCTGGGTGACTGACATGATGCAATAATCACATAGGAGCACAGTGTGTAGTGCCTCCACTTTGATTATGACCAGGGTGGTGTCCCATACCTATGTTGATATTCCTGATTTTCCTCAAAAACTCTAGGGAGGCAAGCACAAAGGGCCTATTACTCTCTGCCAGGGGGTCTTTATGGACTTCCAGATATATGGAGATGCATTCATTTATAGAACCTCCTTTGGCCACAACTGGTTGGTTGGGGGGGGGGGGGTTCTGTGTTTTTTATGAGGTTTGGCAATCCCAATGAAGTTGGGAGTTGCTCCACTGGCTCGCTCGCACACACACACACACACACACACACACACACACACACACACACACACACACACACACATATATTCTCATTCTCTCACACACACTCTCTCTCAGACACTCACTCACAGACATAAAAGCAGTCACAGCTCAAATTAGAAAGGCTGTTTTTTTTTTCACTTTTACTCATTTTCTAAATTATACATGCCTAATTTTCCAAGCTTATCTTTTGACTTTAACTTTACTGCATGCTTTCTAACACTTTATTTTCCTGTCTGTCCTTCAGACATGCAAACTGTACACTGTATAAATACCTCAGTGGACTGGGCTACTACTGATACAAAAAATCCTGGAACTCAATTGACCCTCTAATAAGACTGCTCAACAATGCATATATCTTAAAAAAATAAATTAAAATTGCTCCTGCTTGCCATACCTCCAGCTTTAAGTATTATCCACTCAGGTATTCAAATGTATTTACCAGTCAGTCACTGATCTTGGCATGTAGTTTTTAATGACATTTGACTAAATTCTACTGTGCTTATGTCTCAAAGCCTGCCCACAATGGAATCTGCACCCACTCCTCATGACACAAGTCTTCAGTTTCTGAATTTCAACATATGCTTTGTGCAAATTAGACTTGTACAGCATGTTTTCATCCATAAAGGTGTGTTAACTCACAGTATATTTGTACAAGTCTCTCAGACTGAGACTCTGCTCTATTTTCACACTCTCTTGTGATGGTTCAGAGTAATACTGTTAAGTTGTCTGTCCCCATGCTAGAATATTCTTCTTATGTATGTCATGAATAAGGGAACTTCTTGGAATGCAAAGGTGACCATCATCCACATACTTGCCTAACAACTAAGTTCACTTTCTCCAGAGACTGAAAGGAAAAATGAGTTATCCTCCCTGTAACAGCCATCAGGATTGTCTTATGATATGCACTAATACCACCAACTGGCATGTGGGCTACACTATCGTGATCTACACCTCTAACTACCAATTACTTTGCTAAGATGCTGGCATTAACAGTGCTCAATAAATGCACACTGCTGCCTGAGGGTATGACCAATAAAGTATTACACCGAACAGCTATAGAGAAAAGTTTTAACCATTGGCTTAATGGGATTTCATCCATCTTGCTCTCATTTTCAGTGTCTTCCAGTGCTATCTCACCATCTGTAACAAAAATGTGCCAGTTTTTTTTTTTTTGCTTTCTTTCTGCTCTTGCATTCACTTACCATCGGTCTTCCCCTCCACTCATCCAGTTATACTCCCACATAAGTTGAGCACCATGTAGCTCATTTTAATTCTAGGGCTTAAAACTGAGCAGTAGATTCCTGTGAAATCCACTATTTTGAGGACAGTGATTTTATTTTAAGCCCAAACCCTGCAGTGCATGTCGAGTGAGTGGCTCTCCAGTTTGGTGTGCAGTGGACATCAATGACGGCATGTTGCTCACTTCCAGAAGTGATATAACCCTTCAAGAAGACCCTCTCTACTTTGAAGCCAGAGCTCTCATAGGGAATTTGGTCTACATCAAGGGTTTTAACATAGTAATGTGTGCTCCAGACATATGGCCTAACACTCTCTCCCCAAACAGAGGTGAACTAGCTTCATCACTTCTCCTATCCCCACATCAGCTTCAAAGGGTGCCCAAATCTGCTAAATGAATGGATGTCATCCTTATTGTCACAGCTGTTAAGGGCAGGTTCTGCAAAGCTCACTTATGAAATTCACACTATCATCAATACAGAAGATTCAGTGGTTCAGTTCACTAAGCCTGAAATCCTCTTTACTCCAATTGTATCACAACATCCTGGACCTCGATTCCCCCTCCAGACTCCACAACAATGCACATATCTTAAAAGATAAATTAAAATTACTCCTGCTTGCTTGATTCCTGGGTATATCCCTGCTATTCACTAGGCTGAATTACTTCTAAACTACCTCTCCTATATAAACATTCATGTCAGTGACATTCTCTGCTCTCTTGTTTTTCTGCCTTCTGCTCTTCTTATAATAAAATCCATATAGATATATCTGGCCTAAGGTAATACTACTTAACTGCAGCCAGTGCTAGTTATCTTGCCGCAAAATACTGAGAACCAGAAACCAAAAGGAGGTGTAACTGCACAAAAATACAACAAAAACAAATGAACCTGCAGTGTGTAAAAGGCAGATGTTAGAAGCCACTGGTGGTGTTCAAATCTTGTAAAATACTCCACCCTAAAAACAAGTGTCACGCAAAATATACTTATTACTTGCTTTATTCATCCTCACTTTATATGTAGTATTGCTAAATGTTACATATTGTGTATGCTGTAAATGTACTACTATTATACTTTTGTGAGGAACTTTCTTCCCAAACCTCTGCTAAAAGGAGCTTCTTTACCCAGTCGGACTTTCATGGTTTACAAATGGAATAAATACTACATGGGTATGTGCCATTTCATTTAAAAAAAAACTTATTGAACATAACTTTTATAAACTCACAGCAAATAAACCAGCAAAAGTAAAAAAAAAAAAAAAAATGTTTTTGCTTGCTCCCCCCCGCACCACCATATACTTGTATATAGCAACTCCATGGTCATACAATCCAGCACACCTTAATAAAGTAAACTAAATGCATTTCAGTGATAAAAAAACACAACCTTTCATTATCATCAAAATTATGACAGGTAAACTGTATTGAAGAATATCATTAGATAAAATCTGATTAGATAAATTATGATACACACACATATATATATTTACTTGTCAAAGGCATATGTTGTTACTGTATAAGAAATATTCAGTCTACCAGAGTGATGTGCTTGCAGGTAGATAGAAAGGGATTGATGAGTTTTGTTATTGCAGGAAACTGTATCTGATAAGTGCATGTATGGTTTAGAGTGGGCAAGTGAGTGCTATATACAGAGCTTCTTATTTAGTGTCACAGTGTATCATTAATCAGAAGTTTGCAGTGTAATGTGTGTAAGATGGCTGATCGAAGACAGCAATGTATGTTAGATCCTGGTAGGAGGTTGCTGGTAACTTTGTTATGGCAAGGTTTTGTGTATGGCAGTTACTGGTTACATAAATATACATTGGCTGGTAAGAGTTTAGGTATGCATTTGGTAATGGAAGGTCTGAAGTATATGTATGCAGATGGGAGATGCACTGTGTGTTTGAAAGTGTGTTTTGCATTTAATTTGAGGTGTGTTTAGTGGGGGGTTGTCTGATAAGGGCAACATGTGAATGTTGTGCAAGAATGGTGCTTGTGAGAGTCTACGTCTTCAATGACACATCCCAATGTAAATACGGCTTGCAAGAGCTGGGTATTGAAATATGCCCCCTCTTCTGCATATAGGAAGTCTGTTTTGTACTTGTATGCTTGTGTTTTACATAATTTGTGAGTTAAGAATGTGTGTGAGTAACTGCCACTGTGGGATGAGTTCAGAGTCAATGTGTTAACTAGTCAAGTGGTGTGCTATGTTGACACCAGTCTGACTAATCTGATATTGAGATTTCTGATATAATCCAAATTAACATTACTTTGGTTATAGTTAGAGCTTTGTCCCTCAATGTTAGTGGTAACGTAGCCAAAATAACTTTGCATGTACACACATACACATGCACACACTTTCTCTGGAGGGTATAATGATACATTTCTTTTCCTGTCTTTACAGTAACTGGCTACTAGCAGCTAGGCCAATCTAGTAAAACAAGGACCCAATTATTGTCCACTATTACAATAAGCCAACTGAAATACAACTATGTGGTAGCCATGGGTAAAGCATACTGTCTTTCAGAGGCAAACAATGTGTCACCTATTCTATACACATGTCCTTAAACCAATAAACTAGTAGTCAAAACTTTTAAAACTGAATAAGAATCTTTACTTGCAATACATAACATTAAGGAGTGCAGTTTGAAAGTTAAATATAAAAACTATACTCTTGCGCAAAGGAATACATAATGAAGAGCTTTAGCTCATTAAATCAGAGTACAGTCACATGGCACCTCTGTGCTTAAATCAGAGTGCTTTCTGAGGTGCTAGGAATTGCATCATGTTAAACCAGAGTGCCTTCCATTAGCATGAGTAACTTTGCAGACTTATTTTAGCTCAGCTGTTGAAAAATAAGTTGAAAAAGTACCTGAACGTTGTCAGTTAACTTCTCAACTTAGATTTCAGCATGGAGTTACCTGACATTCATATTGGACTTTTTGAGAAAAGTGCCTTGCTGTGCACCCTGTATCTTCTTGCAATCACAGCAAGCTAATTCAGTATGCCCTGCACCCATCCTCTGTTCATGGCTCTTTTTCATTTGAGATAAGCAGATAAAAGTACATGTACTTTCACACCAGCACAAGTGGTTTCACAAGTGTTAAAACAGTTTGGTCAGAAATGGTTGTATTTGCTCCAAAAAAAGTGTACATGTGAGGTCACTTACTGAGAATGCTCAGTATCTAGGTTAAACACAACAAAAAACCCAGGTTCAGATGAATGCTATAGTCTTAAACCTGTGCTGATGAAATGAAGGTTGAAACATTAACAAAAGTTTTTGATTGGATCTTAAGGTTATGTGATTATACAATACGACTGACTTTATATAAACTTTGTGTGCACTTTAGAGTTTTTTTTAACAGTACTTTAGAAAGCACCTGGGTTGGTGAGAAGTGCTTTTCATCTGCTTTAACACTGTTCATTACAATTTTTTCTGTGCAGTTCCTTGATGCATTTGTGAGATGATGTAAGAGATATTTGAATTCCCCAAAGGGACAGTGGAGGTTTTTTTTTTGAATATTTGATACAGCACACTGATTTAGGTGCATGATGGTCCAAGCTACAATTGTTAAAGGTATGAGCAGTGAAAGGCAGATAAGTGTATTATGTGAGGTTCCGCACAGCTCAAAAAGTGTGATTAAGGCATGACAGCTGGAAGTCTATGGGGAAATAAGGGGGAGGACTAGAATGTATGGTATGGAGGAAACACACTCATGAGAGCATAGAATAATTACATGATAGCAGAGGGCAAAGGATACCTCAGGAACTGCATATTAGAAATACTGGAACGAAAGAAATGAAATAGGCAGCAAAAGTATTATTAAGTTCTGTGAAGACAGACAACTCAAAAATGATGGTAAGCAGATGGAAGGTTGACACATGTTGGTAGTGAAGAGTACAGACTATAATATAGTTTGGAGAAAGGGTATGAATTACTGGCAACCAATGTGATTCTTGCAATCCAAGCTGACACTTGCATAACACCTCCATGCCCATACATGTTTTCTTTGTTCCTGTCAAAATAAATAAAGAGGTTCCTAAATTTTCCATTTCTTTTTCTGACATTTAAAGAATTTACTTACATTGCTACTGGATCCTTCTATTTATTTTTTTAGAATGGTTCTTTGTGCCAATTCAATTAGAGCTACTGCCACAGTCTGAGAAGACAGCAGTGGAGAAATACCCTAAAAACAAATACAGCCTCACTAGGCCTGCCATATTACAGGTACAGCCAGGTTTAGTTCAGGTCTAATTTTAAACTTTCATATTCTGAAGAAATGTAGCTTATTCAATCCAAGAAGTAATTGTTTCACATTGTGGTGCAGTAATAGTTATGGCTGAATTTGTTTTTTTGGATTTGTTGCTGTTAGGGCATTTTTAAAGATTATTTTGGTAGCCCTTTATTAATCTTAAACGATGTCTGTGTTGAAAGTGTGGGAGGGATGTTTGTTGTGCAATGCCACATGTATCGGCGTGGTTCATTTCATTTTCTTATTCAAAGTACAGCAAAGTAAATGAAACCTGTTGCAATCCTACACTTGGCTCATTTTTTTTACAAGCAGCATAGTATGCTTGTGTGAATGTGCAGAAGGCACTGCGATGTTAGACATTTTCCCCTACTTAGGCTAATACTGCCTCTGTGCTGTCCTGTTATATAACATGAGAAGGAACTTCAAAATCTCACTACAGCAGCAGACCAAGCCTTTCTGGTGTTTGCAAGTGGTGCATGAATTATGTGAAGAAAATGGATGTTGCAACTTACCACTAGCAAACTCCAACTCCTTATCATTCCAGTGTATTTCATTGTCACCACAAACAAGAGTCTAACTGAGCCTTAACATCCAGTAGAAACTCCGAGGGATAGAAGTATTAGGGGAAAAATGTACAACCTAGAGCTTCTTCTTTTACAGCAGGAAATCCTACCTTAAAGGTGCTGTGAATAGTCCCACATACCTCTCAAATGTACAGATTTTCACAGAATGTCCAGATTTTTTACTCATATTTTTGGTACATTTTTCATAAAATTGTGGTTTTCTAGCAAATGTTTGGCAAATTATTGATGATTTAAGCCAGAAAAATAATATTTGGGTTTCAGACTTCATATCCTTCAAAAATTCATGCTAATGCAAAACGTGTTTTTCTACTTTTTAAGCTTGTAACAACAATATTTAAAAATTGTCCCTATTTTTGGGCCATTGTCCCCCCATTTTTATGGCTTTGTCCAGACTTCTTGCTCTAACAGGTTGAGATCTATGAGCCCGAGTCACCTGCTGTGTACGAGCAGTTTCTGTTTCAGTACTGAACAGCATCAGTTTCTTGAACAGAATAAGTTTTCATCAGTAGATGCTGTCAAGTGTCAGATTAATTCTTCTGCTTCTGCCTTCATTTTACTAGTATCTCCTTTAGTAAGGACTTGATTTCAGGATCTTCAAGGTTTGCAGAAGATCTTTTTTGGGTTAGCCTGTTATTTTGAGTGCATTTCTTTGCTTACAGGTGTCTTGCATCTGCTTAGCACTTCTGCCATATTGTTGCCATCCTGTCTATCTTGTGATTTAATTTGTTCACTGGTATAGAGCGCTTGTCTAGCCAACAGAATAGGCATGTTATTGGTGGTCCAAATTTCTTGTGGGCTGTTAAGTTATTGAGATTTATTTACTGGCAAGAGTCCTACTGGATACTTTCATCCATTTTCATTGTAGGTTTGGGGAGAAAAACTGCACATTTTATAAACAAACAACATGTTCAATAATATACACATATCACAGATATGAAGTACAATACTGGGGCTGGGGAAGAGGTGTGTTGATATTATGACAATCTAGACACACGAGCAAGCCTCTGAGCATTTTGGAGCTCCTATGTTGATTTTTAACAGTGAAAATCTGGTTCATTGAGTTGTGAAATAGGATAATGGCCCACTGCTGACTTACAAAGTTTATGCTGTTATATCCAAGCAAAATGTCTAATTTTTGAGCATATTATAATTTGTGAAGAGTTAGCAAAAAAAAAAAGGAAAATGCATTTCAGATAATGAATACAATAGAAACAATTCAGATTGCTTGAAAAGAAACAAATTTTTTCCAGTTTTCAATGTTCAGCAGAACAATTGATAGTTTCACCGTTTCTGAATTCTGGAGATTGTTCATCCTAGACCTTTATCTTCTGCGGGTTAAGTATTAAAAAAAAAAAGGTACAGAAAAATCTCTGCTAAGGTGTTTTGTAGTTTGAGAGAGGGGTGGGGCAGAATTGTGCAACTGAAGGTTATATGTCAACAAATGGACAGCCAGATGGACAGGACAGGACATGAGGTTAAAGTAGCTGAATCCAGATCCAGCAAGATGTCAGTTACTAGTGGTGTGCCATAAGGCTCAGTACTGGGATCACTCCTGTTCAGAATATACTTTGCTGAAGTCAAGGGTAATGTAGAAAGCCTCTGGGTGACAAACTTTGGAGGGGTGCAAGCTGGAGCAATCATTCTCTCTCAGCAATGTAGATATCTTTCAGGACAGTCTAGATCTGCAAATTGTTGGTGCAAAAATGCATTATACCCTTAGGAAAGTTACATACCCCTGAAAATTACATCATCAATAGCATTTCCTTTAGAGTAGACTCAAATGTGAGAGCTCTAGGTGCACAGATAGATAGATGGATAGTAGCCTGACCTTTGACTGGCCTGCAGCATTGATCAACCAGATAATTTGGACAATATTTCTTGCCTTTATCACTTATGTGTTTGATTCTAATCAGAAGATGGTTCAGTGAGATAAATGTTATTACTTTTGCACTAATTATTACACGGATCATCCAGATAGTTCAGATATTTCTGCTTTTGTATGTCTGATTTTAATCAGTGGGGTGGCTCAGAGAGATTAATGTTATTACTTGAACAATGATATATACTTTAGCTTTATCATTCATGACAGTTTGGGTGAGAAAAAGGTCAGAATCAACCAGATAGTTTAGATATTTCTGACTTTATTTGTGTACAGTTTGAGTGAGAAGGGCTTAGTGAGATATATGTTGCTACTTGTGACATTGACCAACCAGATATTTTTTTGGACAATACTTCTGCCTTTGTCACTTGTGTGTCTGATTCTAATCAGAGGATTGGTTCAATGGGATAAATGTTACTTTGCATTAATTCTTATATGATTCAACCAAATAGTTTAGATATTTCTGACTTTATGTGTCTGATTCTAATCAGCAGGATGGCTCAAAGAGATAAAGGTCATTACTTATACACTAATTCTGGCATGGAGCAACCATATGTGTTGGACGATATTTCTGGCCTTGTCAGTTATCTTTACAACTTAGGTGATAGGAATGGCTCAGTAATATAACTGTTGTACTACTTCTACTGAGAGATACAGAGTATAAAGGATTAGTCCAGATAAAATCACTTTAGCTAGCAGATCTAGGAGAGACTCTCTAAGATACCTTGTTTAAGTTTCCAGTAGTTTATTCAGTTAAGCAGGAGTGTTCCTGTTCTAATACATTACATTCAACAGGTCAGTTATTAAAGGCAGTTACAGACAATGGTGGGAGAGTCCATGGAAGGTGACTGGAGAAAAATCTGGGAGATGAAAAAACAAGGAGCCAAAGCTTAGAAGATAGTCCCTTATTTAAATATTCCTGAAAGACCTGTGAGGATTTACCAGGTCAGCAGCCTGTGGAAAGTACAGTTTTGTACCTAACATAAATGTAGATGTCCGATAGGAATGCATCTGCAGTCCTTACAAATGGGTTGTCCTGTCGTCAGGCAGCCCTTATTCCAAAGTCTGGGTCTGGCTGGTGTCGCACTTCACCCGACGTCATTGCTGCAGTTACTGGTATAAAGGCATCAGGCCATTTTCCTCAGTGTTTCTTGCCCCAGATGCCAGGTGCCCTCTAGGTAGGCTAAATTTTGATAAATGCCAATGATTCAAAATATTAGAGAGCAAACAAAAATAAGCATGTATGTACATATATACAAACAAATACACCATAATAGATTCCCCAGCTAGCTATAAGAGGGCAAATACCCTAGGAGTACCACAGAGGGAAGGAGGGTTGACTGCAGATGCATTCCTATCGGACATCTACATTTATGGTAGGTACAAAACTGTACTATGTCCTTCAAGGATGCATCTGCAGTCCTTACAAATGGGTAGAATACCATAGCCAAACTGGGGAGGAGGAAAGATAGAATTATGGTGTAGTTAAGATCCCTTGCAAAACAGCAGTGGCAAAACCTGCTCGGGATCTAGAGTATAAAGGTAAATTATAATGCTTGGCAAATGTATGCACTCAAGTAGCAGCCTCTAAAATGTCTTTGGTAGCCACTCCTGCGTGAAAAGCTGTGGTAGTGGCTGTAGCTCTTGTAGAGTGAGGTCTGATGTTTTCTGGAGTTTTCTTTCCATGGTAGGAGTAAAATTTAATGCAATTTCCTATCCACTTAGATATTGTCTGTTTTGAAATTGCTTTTCCTTCCATTCCTGTTGCATATGCTACCAGTAGCTGGTCAGTTTTTCTATTGCTCTTGGTCCTGTCCAGGTAGTAGCGTAATTGTCTGTGTACATCCAAGGTATGCAACAGTCTTTCTCCCTGTTCTGTGGATTGGGGAAGAATGTAGGTAGGTGGATAGCCTGATTTAAAGATACTCTGGAGACCACCTTAGGCATAAAAGTAGGATTTGTTCTCATGGACACTCTATCTTGATGGAAGATCAGAAAGGGTTGTACTGCCATTAATGCCTGTAGCTCAGAAACCCTTCTTGCTGAAGTGATTGCCAGCAGGAAAGCAGTTTTCCATGATAAGTATTGCAATTCTGCTGTTGCTGCTGGTTCGAAAGGAGGTAGTGTCAATTTTTCTAGCACAAAGTTCAAGTCCCATGCAGGTAATGGTGGCTTCCTAGGAGGTTTTACATTTTTAATTCCTCTCAGAAACTGCCTGAGCAGAGGATGTGAGAAAACTGGAGGATCCAAGTCGTATTCTGCTGAAATAGCCGAGGCATGAATCTTTATGGAAGAGTAGGACAGGCCTTTGTGGAGTAGCTCTGCCAAGTATTCCAGGATGTTGGCTATGTTTACCAGTGACACATCTTCCCCTTTAGCAGTACTCCAAATGAGATATCTTTTCCATTTTGCTGAATAGGTTTTCCTTGTTGAAGGTAACATAATGTCCTTAACCCTTTGGGATAAATTTGGGTTAATTTGTCTTATGCAATGTTCCAGGCAGTCAGCTGCAGAGTTTTCAGGTTTGGATGCAGGGTGTTGTAATTGTTCTGAGTTAACAGCAAGGGAACTAGGGGTAAGCGCCATATCTGATCCCGAGACATGCTCCTCAGTATTGGGTACCAATGTTGCCTTGGCCAATCTGGAGCTATCAGAATGATCCTTGGACGGTCCTCTTTGATCTTCAATAGCACCTTGTGCATCAAAGGAAGTGGTGGGAATGCATATGCTGTCAGATTTTTCCAACTGAAGGATAGGGAGTCCACCTTCCATGCCAGTGGGTGCTGGTGCAGAATTTCTTTAATTGGTGATTGTGTGGGGATGCAAATAAGTCTATTTCTGGGAGACCCCATTTTCTTGTAATGGTTTTGAAGATGTCCGGATGCAGCATCCATTCTTTTCCTGGTACAAAGATTGCTTGTAACTGTATGTTGTAACTCAGGGCCACATTCCAGAGGTCCAGGGCCATCCCTGTTTGTTGATGTACCACATAACTGTGGTGTTGTCTGTCCTTATCATCAATTGTCCTTGTCGAAGAAATGGTTTGAAAGTCTGAATTGCAAGTTTTACTGCCAGCATTTCCTTTAGGTTTATGTGTAGGTGCAGCTGTTCTTGAGTCCATAAACCTTGTATGCATTTGTCCATCATGTGGGCCCCCCAACCTAGGTCTGAGGCGTCCATTGTGATGGTTTGGCTTGGTTGAGTGCTGTGGAAGGGTAATCCTTCGTTTGATTGACAGGCCTGAGCCCACCATTGGAATTCTTGCTTCAGGCATGGAATTATTGGAATTAGAGTTTCTAGGCTGTGCTTGTGCTGAGACCATAAATTCCTCAGGTACCACTGTAGCTTTCTCATATGCAGTCTGGCATGTGGGACCAATATTATGCAGGATGCCATGAAGCCCAATGCTTGTAGGACTTTTCTTGCTGTTAGATGGTTTTGTTTTGTTAATGCCAAGAAGTAGAGAGGGAGTTGTTCCTGTTTTTCTACTGTTAGGAATGCCATTTGTTTGGTTGTTTAAGGTTATCCTTTGGGATGGTATCAGCCTTGACTTTTTATATTGACTGTATATCCCAGGGCTTGTAGAAGGTAAATGACTCTTTTCAAGTCTTCTGCTAGCTTGTTTTGTTGTCCGCTTGTATCAGGCAATTACTGATGCCTAGATAAGCCAAAGGGCAATGCTGAGAATTGATAATGCTCTGATCCTGCAAGAAATCTGAGGTATCTTCTGCAATTTGGTCGTATGGGGACGTGCAGGTATGCCTCCTTGAGATCTAGAGTTACCAGCCAAGACTCCTTGCCCAGCATGCTGTAGGGTCAGCATTTTGAATTTTGGAACAATGAGGAATGTGTTTAAAGCGGACAGATCAAGAATAGGTCTCCATTTGCTTTCTTTCCTTGGAACTAGGAAGAGTCTGGAGTAAAAGCCCTTTCCTTGCTCCATATATGGTACCTTTTCCACAGCTCTCATCTTTAATAATTGATTTACTTGTTTTAGAGCTTCTGCCTTTTGATTTGGAGGTAGGTTTGGCATTCCTCTCTTTCCTGGTAGAGTATGGAAATGAAACCTGTAACCTTGGTCTATTGTCTGCAAATTCCACTTGTCTCTTGTGATGTAATGCCAGTTCTTTGAAAATAAAGCTAGCTTCCCACCTAAGGGTGCTTCTAGTTGTTCCCTGGTAGGTGGTGCCAGAGCCAAGTCACTGTGATAGTCCTGTAGTAGTGGTGGTGGCTGTGTCTGTGCCTCGCTGGTTGTTACCCTGCCACTGGCATCCCCTGTAGGCACCCCTGGATTGGCTTCTGCCTCTTGAACGCCTATTCCTGCCTGTCTGTGCTTTGGAGGAGTCTGGAAAGGACCAATTCTTGGAGGGCCAATTCCTACTAAACCTTGGAGGTTGGACCTGTAAGAAATCTTTCACTGTTTGGACAGATTTTGCCTTCTCTTCCATCTTCTTCAGCACCTGTTGTGCCGGAGAGCCGAACAAATTGATCTTGTCCATGGGAGCATCTAATAGTTTTGATTTGACATGGTCCGGTAAGGCCTGCTCTTTCAACCATGCATGCCTTCTGATAACTGTGCCAGTCATGGCTGATCTAAAGGAAGCCTCCAGTGCATCATAGCCGCATTTTAAAGAATGGTTACTAACTTGCTGAATGTTATGTACCATTTCCTGAACATATTTCTTGTCTAAAGGTTCATCAGAGGACAGTTTTTTGGTTAACTGGTCTAGCATAAACTCTTGATACTGGATCATATGAAATTGACAGTTCAAGGCCCTAGCTGACAGAGTAGCAGAAGTGTAAACTTTTTACCCCATCTCTAAGGACCTGGATTCCCTTTCAGAGGGAGGGATTTTGGCAGAGGTAGATGCTACAGCCTTAGGCCCCTGGGAGATAGTCTCGGATCTGCAAAAGGAGCCTTGTATAAATGGTGATGTGTCTGGGACCCTGTAGAACCTATCGGGCTTAGCAGGGGCCGGAGGTAATGAATCAGGAGCAGTACAAGCATCATTAAATGCATCATCTACAACAGAAAGAACTGGAGGTATAGCTAAAGGCCTATGTTGTGGTAAATGCAAAAGGTTCTAAGCCTTTTCTGGAGTCTGAAAATCTTGGCCCTGCCACTGAAATTGTTCCCTCATAGCATGCAAGGTTTCCCCAAAGGAAAATTCCTCAGGCGGAGAGGCAGAAGGGATGGACTCTTCAGCATCAGTCTTCATAAGGGGAAAAAGGAGCCTCTGGAGGGTCTGTATTATCTGAATCATCAGAGGAATCATCTGTGGAAACTGGCTCAGGGGGCTCTGCTCTAGGCCTCTTCTATGGAGGTGGGTGAGAGGCCCTGTCTGGGTGAGGTTGGGATCCCCGGATTAAAGAAATGAGATCCTCTGCTAGGCTAAGCATTTGGGAACTGGAGCTAGGCTTGTGAGAGGGGGTCTTAACAGGCACAGATTTAGTAGCTTTAGCTGCTTTAGCCCTGGCAAAGGCCTTAATGGACATGGCTGCAGGAGGCCTAGCAGCTCCACGTGCAGGGGTTGAAATATCCAAGGGAATAGTGTCAGATAATTCCTGAGAAACAACAACTGCAGGTTGGATTTCAGAAGCCGATTCCACCAGGTTGGAAGAGGCCTCGGTAGAAGGTAAGCCTTCGGCTGAAGGAAGAACTGCTTGCTCGGTTTCAGCTGAAACCGAGACACTCGCGGTTGGCTTAACCGCGGTTTCAGCCGAAACCGCGGACCGCGAGTGTCGGTCCTTTTTTTGGATATTTGTGAAGTCGGAGGATCCGATGGCATAATATAAGCAAAATCAGAGCCGAAAAACTGCTCAGCAAATTCCGACCGGCGTCTAAGCGTCCGTAGGTTAAAAGAAGCACAGGCTAGACAAGCTGCTACGTCGTGGTCTGGGCCTAAACAAGGTAAGCAGTAAGAGTGGAAATCTTTATGAGGTATTTGTTTCCCACAAGCTAAACAGTTATTCACTTTTTCTGACATCAGCTGAGGCAAGAAAGAGTCCCCAACAGGGTACTTAGCTTTTTAGAAGTCTTCGTAGTAGTAGAAGTATTCGTAGTAGTAATCTCTGGTTCTGACCGACCGCACTTCGAACAGCTTCTGCTTGAGGCGCCAGGCAAGAAAGACTGAGGAAAATGGCGTCGGCTGATGCCTTTATACCCGGTAACTGCAGCAATGACGCCGGGTGAAGTGCCAGACCCAGACTTTGGAATCCGGCCGACCGAAGGGCTGCCTGACAGGACAACCCATTTGTAAGGACTGCAGATGCATCCTTGAAGGACATCCTCATTCTTAGTTAAAACTACAAACAAAGCATGGCAACACACTATGAGATACAACTATAAACACTTTAATGAGGTCCATTTAATAGTGTGGCTTCCACTTTGATAATTGAAAATGCCTGCTTTTTACAAGGCCATCACCAGACTTTATTAGTCTGTTCTGTAACGCACGTAAAATGAGAGGCTGTGCCTGCATCAGTGGAGCTCATATTCTTGGAGCCAAGTATGAAAGCTTTATCACAGAAATTTTTTCCAGTCTATCACATGTAAAATGAGATGCTGTGACCATTTTTACAAGGCTTATTATCTCCTGCCATAGAATATGAAAGGATAATATTCTCTTGTGCAGAAAAAAAAAAAAAGGCTTACAGTGCCTGCTAATAGGCAGCTCATATAATGTGACCAGTCCCCATTCTTCTTCCTGTTGATAAAGACAGCCCTTTTTATATGCATGGGAGGTAGTAACTTAAAGCTATACTAGGTGATTCCCATTGTTTTGGGCAGTACATGCACACAGCGGAAAATAAGTCACAGTGCTCTTTGTTTTTTAACAGAGCTCATGGATATGCACAAATTAGGGGAGGGGTTAAAAAGTAAGTAAAGTTTGAGACCTCAGAACCTTGTGTGTGCACTTACTGTGCCCATGGTATAAAATCCAATTGGTGAAGTGCAGATTATCCAAACACTTTTAGTAAACATAAGAATCTCAGATCTTCTTTGAGCATGGGCAAACTGCGCCTATGGTGTAAAGAATATAACAGTGTGGAGTGCTGCCCTGGAGCAACAATTTTCATTGTAATGCAGATTATAGAAATTTTGTTAAATGCAGGCCCAGTGGCTACAGAATCTACACCTGGTTGCAGTGAGAAGTGGAATGTTCTTGGTCCTATAGCATGGTTTTAAGGCACTCCAGTCTGGGGTCTTCACTGTCAAACTTCTTCCTAAATCTAGGAGTTACTGATGGCTAATGTTCAAATCTTTCCACTCTTCAGGTTCTAGGTGGTAAAGTTAGTGCAAAAGAGGGCGAGATAGCTCTGTGCCTGGCTAGATAAAGGGCTGGAAACTGGGAGGGATCAGGTGGAAGGGCCATTAACCAATCTCCTGAAAGAGGGGGTGGTGCCATAGGGCCCAGGGTGGGGTTATATCATGTTAAAGGCTGGTTGTAAGCGTAAGTCTTAACCTCTTAAAAGGTCAATGTGGAACACAGACCCTGACAATGTGTGACAAACAGGCAAACTGTGGAACACCCTATTTTTACAATGCGCAAAAACGCACCATTTCCACGGTGCCAAGCTGAAAAAGAAGTTATGTCTTACCATAACGTTCCATCTGTGTTGGAGATCTTTATTCATTCATTACTGATAGGACTTCGGTTCCATCCTCGGAACCGACACGGCCGTTTCCAAGCTCGATCCAGCCAAAAACTCTCAGCTAAGACCTACCCATAATGCCCCTCTCATAGCCTCTTCAGATCGAGTTTGCCCACCCCTATATTATAGAGAGATAACAAGAGAAACAGTACGAGGCTCTGTCTGAGCAAATACCATAACCAGGAGTTTCTAAAGTCCACCAGGAGTCCATGAAGGGGGAAGGAGGGCGGGAAGTAATGAATGAATAAAGATCTACAACACAGATGGAATGTTATGGTAAGACATAACTTCTTTATCTGATGTTGTAAATCTTTATTCATTCCTTACTGATGGGACAGAGTACCCAGCTACTTGAGTCCTGGGTGGCCCTAAGGAAGGATATTCCTGAGCACCATAGAACCAAAAGATGTTCTTCTCCTGGAGGCCAAATCCAATTTTTAATGAGTGATAAAGGTGGCTGCTGCGCAGATATCATCCATAGAGGCTCTGGAATGAAAATCCACAGAAGTAGCCATCGATCTAGTAGAATGAGCCTTTATTCTGAAAGGTAAGGACAGTTTATTCTGATGGTAGATAAAGGTAATGACATTTCCAAGCCAGGAGGATAGTCACTTTGGAGACAGGTTTACCCAATCTGGGTCCTGCAAAGGCCACAAACAATTGATACGTTTTCCTGAAAGATTTAGTCCTGTCCAAATAAAAACAAAGCTGCCTACGAACATCAAGGATGTACAAAAGATACTCCCCTCTGTCTGAATGCTGAGGGAAGAAAACCGGCACGTCAATAGATTGGTTAATGGAAAAACCAGAAATGACCTTGGGCAAGGAGGAAGGCTCAGTACAAAGGGATACTCTATCCCTGTGGAAGTTCACGTAAGGTCTCTTGACACTCAAGGCCTGCAACTCAGATACTCTTCTCGCTGATGTAAGTGCTACTAGAAGTAGAGTCTTCCATGATAAAAATTTTATATCACATGAATCAGGAGGCTCGAAAGGAGGGCTTGTTAATGACTGAAGTACAAAAGTCAAGTCCCAGGGTTCTATGGGGGGGCTTGACAGGAGGTTTAACGTGTAATACTCCTTTCAAAAAGGATTTGCACAGACTGTGTGACATAAAAGACTTATCAAATCCATTATGAAAATTTGCGATAGCTGCTAAATGTACAGTAATTGTCGATGCTGAAGCTCCTGCATGTAGAAGAGTAGTCAGGTATTGTAGGATCTTTTGAAAAGGCATAGAGAAGGGGTCTATGTTCTGATCTTTGGCCAAAGTAAAGAACCTAGTCCATTTACTAGAATAAATTTTCCTGGTGGAAGGTTTGTGTGAAGTCAGAAGGATCTCACGAATGAGAGATGAGATATCAGGCAGCCTGGCAATTATTGTAAGTGGAGGAACCAAGCTGTGAGCTTGAGGCTGTGGAGATTGGAGTGAATCAATCCCTGAAGATGAGACAGCAGACCTTGAGAATGATCCAAGATCAACTGGCTGTGAATCAAATGAGGCCATAGGAAAGGAAACCAGACTTGATGGGGTGAATAAGAGGCAATGATCACCTTGCTTCCCAAACTTTGAGCTTTCTAGAGGAATTTTGGGTTGAGGGGAAAAGGGAGAAAGGCATACAGTAGACCCAGGGGCCAATCGTGCGTCAGACCGTCCCTCGGTGATTCTCCCTGAGGGGGGATCAGGGCAAATAGCTTCTGCATTTGTTGTTTAAAGGGGAAGCAAACAGATCGCAGCAAGGCCTGCCCCAGCAGTGGACGATCCGATCCACTATTACAGGATTGAGGGACCACTCTTGAGGCATCAGTATGTTCCTGTTCAGACTGTCCGCAATAAGGTTGGAACTCCCGGGAATGTGCATTGCTATAAGAAAGCAGTTGGAAGCCATCACCCAGTGCCAAATCCTCATGGCTTCCCGACACTGGGGGATAAGACCTGGTTCTGCCTTGTTTGTTGATATACCAGATGACTGACATGTTGTCTGATTGAATTGCCATGGTCCCAGAAGGGAGGGATGTATGGAATGCTTGCAACACTAGGAGAACTGCCCTCAGTTCCAGGACATTTATGTGCAAATTGGCCTCCATGGGAGACCAGGTGCTTTGGACCATTTTTCCCTGGAAATGCAATCCCCAACAGGCAAGCATCCATGATCACAGTGGCCCTGGGTTGGGGGAGACAGAACGGTTGACAACAAAGATTTGATTCTGGCTTCATCCACCATAGCATTTCTTTCTTACAAAGGTTTGTAAGGCATACCATGTGGTCGAGTGGGTGGGTTAAGATCAACCATTGTGAAGAAAGGAGCCAATGTAATATTCTCATGTGCAACCTCACCACTGGTACTAGGGTAATGGCAGCTGCCATGGAGCCTAAGAGTTGCAGTACAAGGCATGCTGGTACAAAGGTCTGTGGAAGGAGGGCTTGGATCTGGTGTCTTATTTTCAAAAACCTGTGAGGAGGGAGGGAAGCTTGACAGGATGTTGTGTCGAAGACTGCTCCAATGAATTCCAGTGTTTTTGTGGGGAACATTTGAGATCTGACCTTGTTGCTCATAATCCCCAAGCGGAGAGCGAGGCCTTGAGTATAAGAGAGGCTGCGGGTTAGAAGATTCCTGGTTGAGGTGGTAAGGAGCCAATCGTCTAGATACGGAAACACCCGGAATCCTTGTAGTCAAAGATGAGCTACTACAACTGCCATACATTTGGTGAACACTCAGGGGAGCTGTCAAGAGACCGAATGGCAGTGCCTTGAACTGGTAGTGATCGGATCCCAGCTGGAAGCGGAGAAATCTCCGGGAGCGCTGATCCATCTTTATATGATAATACGCGTCCTGAAGATCTCTAGAGCACATCCAGCTGTCCTTCCCTAGAAAGGGGAGAATGGACTGTACCATGACCATCCGGAATTTTTGAGGTTTGATAAATTTGTTCAATAGGCTGAGATCCAGGATTGGTCTCCAGTCCCCTGTCTTTTTTTGGCACTAAAAAGAACTTAGAGTAAAACCCGGATCCTCTCTGGTCTGGTGGGACTGGTTGAATGACTCTTTTTCTTAGCAGCTTTTCTATTTCTAAGGTTGCTACCTCACTCTGATTGGATGGCACACTGGGGATTCGTTTGACAGGTCTGGGAGTTAAATCGAAGGGTATCTGGTAACCTCTGGATATTATTCTCTGCACCCAAACATCGGTAGTATTAAGCTGCCAGGCTGGTAGGTGCAGAGAAAAATTACCCCCGACGGCTTCCAGAGGAAAGCAATTGGGCTACTGCTCAGAAGCACCGATTGGGCCGGCTGGAATCTCTACTGCCCTGGTTACACGGACCCCCTCTACCCTGAAAGGGGTGTCTTCCAGATGAGTTGCCTCCTCTGCCCTGGGGGATTGCTCACCATGAGTGTCACGAAAAGATTCTTGAGATTTCTTGAACCACAATTTCCCTCCCCTCTGGTTCCTGGAGTAGGACCTCTGGGAGGTGGAAAAACATATGCCCACAGCAGACATGGTCTTTCAGTCTTTCTCACTTCATGCTAGTGTGTCTCATACTTTGGAACCAAAAAGAGTAGATTCGTCGACAGGTGCATTGACGAAGGAAGATTTAAAGGTGTCTGCGAAATCACACAAACACATCCAAAAATGACGTCTCATGACAATGACTGATGTGGCAGCTCGTGCTGCCCCCTTGGTGGTGTGAGATATCAAATGCATCGAGGAGTTCGAGATAGATTCAAGGGTAGCTAGCTGCGAGGAGAAAGTGTCACGCACCTCATCAGGCAGTACCCCCTTAGGTCTCTTTGGAGGCGAGTGAAGTGTGCCAGGTAGTTCAGCGACCGAATGGCAAAGGTCGCTGAAGCATAGGTCTGCTTCCCTAGTCTGTCCATGGCCTGAGACTCCCTGTTCAGAGGATGGACAGTGGAACTATCTTCTCCCAGTTCCCTCTTGGTGGCCACTGCCACAACCATGGAATCAACCGTCAACTGGTTGGACCAGTTAGGCTGGTCTTCGGAGGTGAATAAAATTTTTTCCGGCCTCCAGGAGACAGGCACTACACTGCACAATTAGCTTTATAAGATCATCCACAGGTGGGGTCACCCAGGAAGTAGATGGCCAGGCACAGAAGGCCTGCAAGAACACCGATTCCTCAGAAGAAGGGTTAGAGTACTTCCAGTCTCCCCACTGCTTGAGAATTTCGAGAATGTCTCCAAATGAGACATCATCTGGGGGAGACCATGGGGACCATTCTCCCTCATCTCAATCGGTGTCCGTGATGATAGATTCCTCAGGGGAATCAAGGTGCTTCCTCTTGCACTGTTTCTTCTAGGTTGGCTCCCCAGTGGGATCTTCTGAGGAGGACTCTGGAGAAAGGGTTCCCTTCAAAGGGAGGTCTTGCAGCTCCTGTGCCCGGGATCCCAAAGTAGGGGGTTTGGACAGCTGCATGTTAGAGGGGGGTTCTTGTGTCAATGCCATTGGTGTTGACTGCAAGCCTGTGGAGGCAAGGACCTTCTCTATCACCTGGAATGCGGCCCACCCGAGGAGGGATAGGAGCCTGGAACCAAGAAGGACAACCCAAGAAGGACAACCTTGGAACCAGGGTCACACCCCACCCTGAGGAGCCCGCCTCCAGGTGAGGAGTTCCGAGAGGACTGGAAGGTGTCGGAGCCGTGGACATAGATGGCGGCAGAGAAAAAATAGGCACCGGGCTAGGTACGAAGGTGCCGACAGTCCAAAGACTGCTCTGAGAGTGCACCAGCTCCAACAGAGGTGATGTAGCAAGGGAGTTTGGTGCCGACAGGGGAAACTTTGCAGTCAGAGCAGAGACAGTATGCCCCGGGGTGGTCATCGGTATAAAGGTCTCCAGGGGCTGGGTAGAGGCCGGAAGAGGATAAGCAGGTGAGTATGCTGTGAAGGGTTCCGAGCCAAAGGGGACGGAAGGTCTAGCCTGAGTGGGCAATCCCCTAGCTGCCAGAAGCTGGTCCACAACCCGCATGCCATCTTGTTCAGAAAGGCTCCTGGTGGATCTATAGGAGGCTGCTGAAGGAGAGTCCAGTCTTTCAAGAAAGAGGCTAAACTGGTGCCTCAAAAAGGGGTCATAAGTTAGAGAGTAACTGGTTCTTGGGAGATGTTCAACCTTAGGAACCGAGGTCATAGTCTGTAGAGCCGAATAAGCTACCAGCACCATGGCAGGGGATGGTGCCGAAGTGGGTATGGTCATCAAAGTTGGTGCCGGAACCAAGAACGGCACTGAAGCTGATGGTGCCAAAGCTGGAATCGAAATAGGAGTCAACAGAGGGGGCACCGAGGGGGAAGACACAGGGCCTGGTACCGAAGAGCTCTGCACTGAGGGTGCCGACTAGGTTCCTTAACTGTCGGGGATGTAGGAACCGAGCAACTCCATTTTCCCTTGTGTTTCTTGGTTTTAGGAGGTGGTGAGACCTCCGACCCGGAGAGAACCTCCGAAAAAGGCATTTTGACTAAACCTTTCAAAATTAACTTGTTTTTGCGCTCTGCTAGTGTGTGATTGATAAAACTAGAGCAGATGTTACAAGCAGGATATATGGTCCACGCCCAAACAGTGAACACAGAGAGTGTGACTGTCCAAGTTGGGCATCTTTCACCCACACTTGTCGCACTGTTTAAACCCCAACTTAACTTTGTCTGACATGTATCAGAGCTTTGGCCGGCTAACATCTGCCTGAAATCAGCTGGACATATAAGTGAATTTAAGTACACTTTTATCTGCTCTTTTGCATATAGTACTGCATTTAATTTATTTATTTGTGTTTTTCACTGAATATTAACTCAACTGAAGTTGTGGCTGTCTCTCTACAGTTAGTTCCCCACCCACCCTCCCTGTTCTTGTTTTGGTATTAATGTTGGTGGCTTTGAAATTGCCCGCCCCTCTTGTAAATTTGTATTTGGATACTCCTTCTGGGCCCATCTCATTTGCTCACTCAACTGAGTGCAGTGAGATCATATTCTGATTTCAGGCACTCCTACTGTGTACAAAGAGAGCATTTGGGAAGGACAACCCCTGTAGCCTCTTAATCCTGATCTGTCCTCCCCCCCCAAAAAAAGTATATATATATATCTTATTCATCTGCTCTTACTGTAACTGCCTTAGTTGCTCTTCTGCGTGCTGTTATCTGTTCAGTCGCTCTTAGTCCGCACTTATTACTGCTTGTTAGTAGCCTTCTGAACTTGTTTTTTAGTCATTTGTTAACTTAATTGCACTTATTTAAACTGTATTTGCCGTAGTGTTGCTACACGCTCGGGTGTGCTGGCCTGCACTACAATCTGAATTGTATTTACTGCTGTTTTAGCTGCTTTTCTGTAACAAAAAAAAATTCTAAGCTTGTTTCCTGCCTTTCCTGTAACTAGTCAAGTCCAGATATAGACTTGCTGTATCCAGGACTGCTGGTAAGCTTCTAAGCCCCCCAAGCCTTTATGTGTCGGAGGGAAGCCTTCTAGCTTATCAGTGGGAGTGGTAAGCACTAGGTAGCCTATCTACCATGGGAAGAGTGGGTTTTGGCCCTGAAATTATAGTTCATTGGTCATTTGGGCAGTTTTTCCATCTCTTTCTACTTTCTGGTTAAAAGCCCGTTTTACATTTGGTCCCCGCCTTTCCTATAACTAGTGTAATCCAGGTACAGATTTACTGTATCCAGGACTGTTGGTAAGCTTCTGAGCCCCCAAGCCCTTCTGTGTTGGAGAGAAGCCTTCTAGCTTATCAGTGGGAGTGGTAAGCACTAGGTAACCTATCTACCACAGGAGTGGTTTCTGGCCCAGAAATTATAGTTTAATGGCCGTTTGGGAAGCTTTTCCATCTCTTTCAACCTTCTGATTTAAAAGCCTGTGTTTGCACTTGTTTCCTTCCTTTCCTGTTACTAGTCTAGTCCAGGTACAGATATGCTGTATCCAGGACTCTTTGTAAACTTCTGAGCCCCCCCCCCAAGCCTTTCCATGTTGAAGGGAAGCCTTCTAGCTTATCAGTGGGGGTGGTAACCATCAGGTAGCCTATCTACCACAAGAGGAGTGGTCCCTGGCCCAGAAATTGTAGCTATTGGCTGTTTGAGCAGTTTTTTTTCATCTCTTTCAACTTTCTGGTTTGAAAGCTGCACTTGTGCCTGTTTCCCATCTTTCATATAACTAGCCTAGTCCTGTTACAGAGTTGCTGTGTCCAGGATTGTTAGTAAGCTTCTGAGCTCCCAAGCCTTTCTGTGTTTGAGGAAAGCCTTCTAGCTTATCAGTGAGAGTGGTAAGCACTAGGTAGCCTATCCTCCACTGGAAGAGTGAGTTTTGGCCAAGAAATTGCAGTTTATTTGGCCATTTGGGCAGTTTTCCATCTCTTTCAACTTGCTGACTTAAAAGCCAATGTTTGTACTTGTTCCCCACCTTTTCTGTAAATAGTCTAGTCCAGGTACAGATTTGCTGTATTCCAGGACTCTTTGTAAGCTTCTGAGCCCCCCAAGCCTTTCTGTGCTGGAGGGAAGCCTTCTAGCTTATCAGTGGGAGTGGTAAGCATTAGGTAGCCTATCTACCAGAAGAGGAGTGGTTCCTGGCCCAGAAATTGTACCCATTGGCCGTTTGGGCAGTTTTTTTCCATTTCTTTCAATGTTCTCTTTTAAAAGTCACACTTGCGTTTGTTTCCCACCTTTCCTGCAACTAGCCTAGTCCAGATACAGAGTTGCTGTATCCAGGACTAAGGGTAAGCTTCTGAGACCCACAAGGCTTTCTGTGTTGGAGGAAAGCCTTCTAGCTTATCAGTGGGAGTGGTAAGCACTAAGTAGCCTGTCTACCATGAGAGGAGAGGTTCTTGGCCCAGAAATTGTAGTTTATTGACCATTTCAACAGTTTGTCCATCTCTTTAAACTTTCTGGTTTAAAAGATCACATCTGCGCTTGTTCCCCATCTTCCCTGTGACTAACCTACTGGGTAGCACTAGAAAGCCTTAAACTGATACAAGCCTTCTAGCTTAGGAGAGAGACATTGGAGCGATTAAGTATCAGTTTTCTGTACTTTTTTGCTGTACATAACTGTTATCCACCTAAATGCAGATTTTCCAGCATTTATTGTGATTTAAAAACTTGTTTTTTTCACATATTGTACTTATTTGACTGTCTGCACTTTTAAAAAGTTTTTTGTTTAAATAATTTGTTTAACTGTTGTACACTACACACTAAAGTGCGATAGCCTTTTCTGATAGTTTGTAGTCATTTAAAGCTGTTTTAATTGTATTTTTTACTGTTTTTGCCTTATCTTTTCAAAAAAAACACCCCAAAATTCCTTGTTTCCCACCTTTCTAAGCTCGTTTAGTCTAGTTTTCAGGCTAGTGCTGAATTCAGGGCTGTGATACGTAGTTTCTGAGTTGCCCATACCTTACTTGGATAGAATGAAGTTTCTCTGTTCACCTGTGAGAGAGGGGAGCTTTGACCAACCTATCTGTCCCTGGAGGAGTGGTTCCAGCCCAGAAGTTAGTAGTTTATTGGCCATTTTGGGCTAATTTCTATCTCTTTCATTTCCCTATTATAAAAACTGTGTTTGCACGGTTTTGTGCACCGAGCAGTGCCGGTTAGCTACGGTTAAATTATTCCCAGCTCCACTAAGTCTCCTCTTCAGTTTTTCCCTTGAAACTAGTCTAACTCTCAACCTAAGCACTCAAAAAGCATCTTACAGTCCATTACTTGCTCAGACCTAATAGCAAGCGCTAATATACCCTGACCCTCATTTCCCAGCAGGGCAAGGCTCTTTATTCACCCCTCACCAACCAAGTGACTAAGAAGCTCACCCTACTATTCTGGCATGACCAAAGGGCAACTTCAGGTGCACTCTCCAGTCCAACCGGTGAATCTGGGTATACTGAGGCAATGTTACAACTGCCTCATGTACACAGACAACCCTCTCCTCCTACCACAAAACACTAACATATGCGAGAGATGCAATTATACAGCCAAACTGGAAGCTAAGCTGTCTCCACCCAAGACTGGAACAGTCAAGAGGAGAAGGTTAACACTTGCACCACAACTCCAGCCGCACACAAACCTACTAAAACAGCAAGGGCAAAAAAATACACATAAATACACAAAATCATACTCGGAGGCTCTAAATAAAAACCTGCAAAAACATCAGAGACCTCCAAAGAAGACACCCAAACAACCTGCACTTCCCATCACAAACCAGACAACACATAAAACAGAAACTCAGTGTGCCGCACAATCACAGCCCTTAAGGTGAAATAACATACCTAACACACTAGTAATAGGTGACTCTATAGTCAGGCACACTGATGTCCCACTTACTAGGCTGGATAAGTAGAAGGTTACTTTTAGCTGCCTGTCGGCAGCCAGAATCCACCACATAACACAAGCACTCAGGTCACTCCAGAACAAGTACAAATATGACTCTGTCATTGTTCATGTTGGTGTAAATGACCTGAGACATACCTCCCTGGACTACATGAAGAGACATGGAAGAGCTCTCTGATCATGTAGCCCAGGCTGCTATGACCCTGAGTAGCATCCTGCCCTCACCAAGAATGATACCTCAGTATAAAGAAAAAATGATCAATTTCAACAACTGGCTAAGCTCCTGGTGTCATTCAAAGGGGATCCAGTGTCTGTCAGCCTGGGACAACATGCTCGACAAGCCACGTTGCTTCGCAAGAGGCGGCTTGCACCTGCCACCCCTAGGCTTTAGAATACTGGCCAAGGCTCTTGCTGCCCCCATAGTGCCTTTTTTAGGCAAGGCTCAAAAGTCAAACCCACCTCCGTAAACAGCACAATTAACAAAAAACTGAGGGTGATGCTACTCAACACCAGGAGTTTAAATCTCAAAATGCACATGCTTGAAGCACTCCTCAGTATGGAGAACATCGACATCTGTGCAGTAACCGAAATCTGGTTCAAGGATCCAGAAATCACCCCAGCACTACCGGGCTACAACTCATACCACACGTTTCGGCCACAGAACACGAACAGAAACACAAAAGGAGGGGGTGTATCCATATTCATCAAGGATACCAACACCTCCAGGTTAGTGGCACAGCACGATACCTCTGAGATGATCATCCATGTGCAACTAACATCAGGCAAATCTGCAATGCAAATTGTGGCCTGCTACAGATCACCCTCTATGACCCAGGACCACCACTCCACCTTTCTGGAGACACTGGAAAAAAGAAGGTCCTACCAAACACCCTGATATTGGGCAATTTCAATTACTCTACCATTCACTGGGAAAACTACTTGAGTACAAATTCCCAGGCAAAGCACTTCCTGGAATTCATCAACTCAAACACCATGGATCAGCTGGTAAACTCCCCTACCAGAGGTGAAAACATATTGGACCTGGTCATCACCAACATGGGCCACAGGTGTTCCATACCGGAGGTCAACCTGTCACTGGTTAGATCAGACCATAAACTAATCACTCTGGATGTCCACACCCCACCACCACCCCCAACTAAGGAAACCACAGTAAAAAAACTTTTCTAAAGCAAACTTCACCTTATTTAAGACAGAGATGGTAAGTTTCACAGCCCCCATGCTAAAGGATAACACTGCTCAAGATGCAGAAACCTTTACAAATGCACTTTATGAGCACCTACAAGGATGCATGGATCATGCCATCCCTAGCAAAACCAAGACTCACTCCTCTAAGAGAAGGAAACCAGTTTGGTGGACCCCTGCAATAAACAGGCTACACAATAGGAGGAGGAAACTAGTTCAGAAAAAAAGTAAATCCCAAGATGGAAAAACATCCCTGATCAGTATCAGCAAGAAACTGAGGTCCCTCATGAAATCATCCAAAGCTAACTTCGAATGAAAAATAACCAAGGATTCAAAAGATAACCACAAAGCCTTCTTTAGCTATGTTAAGAATCTAAGTGGCAACTCGCAGATATGCACTGAACTAGTGCAAAATAGCACAAAATATACTGAACCTACTGATATTGCCAAGATCCTGGCAGATAGATTCAGTGCAAACTTCACCCCCCTCTCACCTCCAAAAGGGCCCACAATACCAGAAAAGTGTAGTGTCCCAAAAATCACAGAAGCACAGGTGAAAACAGCCCTTTCAAAAGCCAAAATCACAGTGTCAATGGGACCTGATGGTGTCCCAGGCTGCATCTTGCATGAACTACAGAATGAACTAACCCCCCACCTAAACACGCTGTTTAACCTCAGCCTCTCCACAGGCTACGTGCCCATAGAATGGCGCACAGCAATGGTTATTCCTCTCCACAAAGGAGAGGCCACAACTGACCCTGGTAACTATCGCCCCATAAGCCTGACTAGCCTGGTCTTCAAGGCTATGGAGCACATCATCATGGAACTCATTAACAAAGACATTGAGAACCTCCAAACATTTGAACCGACCCAGTTTGGCTTTGTTAAGGGCAGATCATGCCTACTAAACCTGGTTGACTTCCTCGAGACAGTCACCAAGGCCATAGATGAGGGAAAGGTGGTTCACACAGCCTACCTTGACCTCACCAAGGCTTTAGACACCATTCCTCACTCTGGTATTACAGAAAAACTCACCAGCCTGAACAAACTCCTAAGTCACGAGATGGGTTGCCAATTGGTTTACAGACATATCACACGGTAAGAATAGCGGGCTCCAGGTCCGACTCTAAACCAGTCATAAGTGGTGTCCCACAAGGCTTGATCCTGGGACCCCTACTGTTCGGCATATACTTCTCAGAAGTACAGGCAAACACAGGAGGACTATGGCTAACCAAGTTCACTGATGACTGCTAACTGGGAGCCTTAATTGACTCTCTGGCTGACATGGACAGCCTCCAATAGGGCCTTACTGAGATGGACACCTGGTGTCAAAGTCATGCCCTCAAGCTAAATGCCAAAAAATGCCTAGTCATCCCATTTGGGAAAAACAAAACACCCACAAATTACCACACAGGTTGCAGCCCCCTCAATACAGAAGAGGTAATAAGAGATCTGGGGGACCTAGGTAGATAGTAATCTCTCCTTTGACAATCACATTGCCAAAGTTGTTAGGAAATCCTTCTATGTGGCCCATCTAATTACTAAACGGTTTGCATCTAGAAATAAAGAGGTTATAGTGCCCCTCTACTAGTCACTCATTAAACCCATCATAGAGTACAATGCCCCATTTGGGATGTACCTCACAAGACACTTCCAACAGTTGGAAAGACCACAAAAGTACCTCACCAAGAGGATTACTGGTCTCAAACATATGTCCTATGCAGCCCGACTGAAAAAGCTCCAGCTATACTCAGTGGCATATCGCTTACTCAGAGGTGATCTCTGCCTGACTTACAACGCCATGTCCAACTCAGAATTGATGGACATGCTCCACCTAAAGAAATCCAAGTCACTGTGAGCCACACACTATACTGAGCTAAACCTCACCACAACAATACATAGAACATGCTGGAGGGATAGATTCCTGTCACAGAGACTCCCCATGCTTTGGAACAAAATTCCAAATTACATCAGGCAGAGCCCCTCACTAACACTCAAGAGAAACCTTGACGAGTGGATGGGTAACAGAAAATACACCCCTGGGATCACTTCATTGGCTCTGCTTGACAGAGGATCAGTTAATTAATCAATGGGATGGCAAAAGCAGACACACTCTGGCTAGGCTTATAAATGCCCTCAGGCAGATAGCCTAGTACTGACAACAAAGAGCTATCCAGAAGGAAACAACAACAAGGGAAAGGAAAAGGGAGCTTTTTTTTTTTGAGAGGATAAAGAAGAAAGGGAGAGAATACCACCGATGGTATTTAGAAATACCACAAGTGGTAAAAGAAGGGCCTACCAAAGGCAGGAGACAGGGACAGTACCAACGATGGTAAAAGGTTAACTACCAAAGGGTAGAGGGTAGGAATTAGAAGGTTGCAGGCGAGGGAAGAAAACAGCAAAACTAACTGGAAAGAACAAAGTTTTGAGAGAAAACTACACAAAAAATACAAAATTTCCACTTAGCTTGAGAGACAGAGGCTAGGCACGTCTGATGAGGAATGCGGCAAACGAGATCTGAACACGCTCTGAAATGGGCATTATGGGTAGGTCTTAGCTGAGAGTTTTTGGCTGGCGTGAGCTTGGAAATGGCCGTGTTGGTTCCGAGGACGGAACCGAAGTCCTATCAGTAAGGAATGAATAAAGATTTACAACATCAGATGTGGTCTTTCAAGCAAAATCAGTAAGTTGAAGTATATATGACCCATAAATCTGGGCACATTTTGGAAGAGACATTTAATTTTTAAACAAGGCTGAACATTTTGCATGTAACTATGAAGTAGCTGTGGTAGGCGACATAGATAACTGCTGTCTCAGTGCATATCTGGGGGGAGATGTTTGGTCACCAACATCAGTCATAGTACCTCTGTGTAGTGATGAGATTTGTACATGCACTATGAAAAGTTAGCAATCTAGCATACCTACCTCAAAAGACAGCCACCATCTGTGTACCCAGTGATGCAACACTGGGATGAAAGTGGAAAAAAAAAACAGAACACAGTAACATAATTCAATTTGTTCTGTCGGACAGTTATTAGCCCCAAAAGTTAGGCACCTCCATGCTCACCTGGTGTTCATAAGTTAGAAATATTAACACAAGTGGATTCCTAGCCAAGTAAGCTTCTTTAAACTCAGTGAAGGTGAAAGCCAAATCATTATAAGCAAAGTATTTGTTCAGTCAAAAACAGTAAAGTGCTGGAAATGTGTGGTAGCTGTAAAATAAACTTGATATACAATAGCTTGGAGTCATTTCTTATTTTTGGTTAATAGATTTAAAACTTAATCACCAACTCACTTTTGACTTGGCTTTAAGTAATCACATTTTTTTTGTGGCTAGAGTATCTTTCAGCCAATTGGCTCCTAGATATTTCCTAATCTCACTTTTAGGAATCTAATAGCACTGAGACTGTCGAAGTAAAGGCGGTCACAATGTATTCTTACTACATGGATAAATGGACCATAAGATTTACCCTTTAGAAAAGGTAAGCTAATGCACAACCTATTATTATATCAACTTTATACATTTGTAAGAGCAGTATTTAAAAATTGCCACTATTTTTGGGCCTTCGTCCCACCATTATTTATAGCTTCATTCAGATTTCTTGGTTTAAGAGGTTGAGAGATATGGCAGAGCTCCTCACAGACTTATGGTGTTCCTCAAAAAATATGACAGATTTGAAGTTGAGATGCATGTTTCTATGTGCATGTGGCTGCATGTGTTGTCTGTGTGCCTGTCTCTCAGTGTCCCAGTGTTACAGAAATGCAGTTGTAGACAGCTCTGCACTGCCTGCCTTGTTCTGTGGAATCCCACTGTTCAGAGTAACATGCTTCCTAAATTCCTCACCTACTCTTTCTTTCCAACAACCCATTTATTTCTTGAATTTCTATTCACTCTTGCCTGTTAGAGGTTTTAAACTGACTTGCTCCTAAATTGTTTTCTAACAAGAAAAATCCCCCATGGATTTTAAAACACCATGGGTCAAAAAAGACCTTTTCTAGAAAAAAAAAGAGACGTTTCTAATACCTTAGCCTTTAAATGTCTATGGAGCTAAAAGGATTTGCTTTGAAAAAAAAAATTTTTTCCTTTGAGCTGGAAAAAAACTAGTAGTATTAAGTAGAATGGAAACTTCCTGAAATACATTTAAAGTGTTGTTTGCAGCCATTTTTTTTATCAGTTTTCGCTGTCCACTAGAGATTTGTTGAAAGTATGCGTTGTCTCCATAATACTGTGATACAATGACTATGGAGTTAACTGAATTAAGAATAAGGCTGCAGGAGGCAAAATTCCTTGTTTGAGGGGTGTGAGTCTGTATAGTGTTGTTGAAGGCGTAGTGAATTAACCCGTATATGTTGGAGACTCACTGTATGTGGTGGAATCCCACCCTCACAACCACTTAGTTGATTGGCTCATATATTGCAATTGGCTGAAACTGCGGTATACGAGCCAAACACCTTGCAGCACAGCCAGTGCTGTTCAACGTGGAACAGTGGAGAGATTATTTGATTGGTTAGTATACCGCAATGCCAACTGGCAATAACTGTGGTATACTAACCAATCAAAACTCGTGTAGCGGAGCCAAAGCTGTTCAATACGGAACAGAGGAACAGTGTGCTTGTTAGGGGCCGAATGCAGCACATTCCACATAATCTGGAGCAGTTGGCTGCCCAGGGTGTAAGCAATAAGGGAGTGGGCTGTCAATCAAACTGGGAAGCTAGAGTTTAGTCACCTTTTCTCATGCTTAGCACCCATGTCCCAAATCAGTAGTAGAAAGAAAAAAAAAACCTTTAAAATAACTGAAAGTTGCTGTTTAAGTCTGTGCAAATCATTAGGTTAAAAAAAAACTTTCAGACCCATGACAGTTACTTATAGATTTGAACACATCTACAGAATACCCCCCCCCCCCAAAAAAAAAAAAAACGTGGCTTCCTTTCCTTGTCATTATTTCACCAGATAAACCATGCTAATGTAGATGCAGTGATTTACAAATGTACTTACTTGATTGACTTGTTCATGTTAAGAGCAGCAACAGTTTATGTCCAAACCCTGGGTTAGATGTTTTAGCTGTAAGATTTTTGGTTTAGTTTCCTGAGTGCACGCGCACTTTTAATAGAAATGCTTGAGTTTAGACCAGGGTGGTGGTAGGCGTCAAGCCTGATCTTCCAGCTCAACTTCATTTTTTTTCCACGATCGCATTTTGTTTTATTCACGTGGACCCATAGTGAGCTTGTCCAGGACATGGAAGTGGAAACCTCTATACACTGGGAAAAGTACAGTTTTGTACCTACCATAAATGTAGATGTTCGAGGATCCACATTGCTGCAGTCCTAACTATTGGGTAGTCCGCTGTCCCAGTCGGCCCGATTAGACTGACGCCAGTACGTCAGGGTACTAATGCGCATGACCGACGCCATATCCTCAGTCTTTTCTTGCCCCAGATGTCAGAAGACCCTAAAAACAAGGCCAAAACCAAAACTCCAAACAATCCTACACCAAAACTATGTACAATATATACAAAATTACCAAAGTATAACCTCACCTACACAACCACCCCTAAACACAGAGGGGAAGGAGGGACTGCAGCAATGTGGATCCTCGAACATCTACATTTATGGTAGGTACAAAACTGTACTATGTTCTTCATTCCACATTGCTGCAGTCCTAACTATTGGGTAGAATCCTAAAGCAGAGGTAAGGGAGGCTGGCAAATCATAAGGAAGCAGGAGCTGACAACATGCCCTGCAAAATTGCTGTGGCAAAACCAGCCCTAGATTTAGAGTAGAGAGGAAGGTGGTAATGCTTAGAGAAAGTATGCACTGAACTCCAAGTAGCTGCCTCCAAAATATCCTTAGTTGCCACCCCCCTTAGAAATGCTGTTGAAGTGGCAGTAGCCCTAGTGGAATGAGGCCTAATCCCAGCCGGAATCTCCTTGCCATGATGGGAATAACAAAATGCAATGCAAAACCCAATCCACTTAGAAATAGTTTGTTTTGACACAGGCTTGCCCTGAGAACTCAAAGCAAAAGAAACAAACAACTGCTGAGACTGCCTAAAATCCTTAGTCCTGCTTAAATAATAACGCAACTGCCTGTGTACATCTAAAGTGTGCAAAATCTTTTCCCCTTTATTTTGGGGATCTGCATAAAAAGTAGGCAAATGAATAGTTTGGTTTAAAGCCACACTAGAAACCACCTTAGGCATAAAGGAAGGATTAGTACGTAATGATACCCTATCCTTATGAAAAATCAAAAAAGGCTCTACGCCATAAGGGCCTGCAATTCAGAAACCCTTCTTGCAGAAGTAATGGCCAACAAAAAGCAGTCTTCCATGACAAGTATTTCAATTCAGCAGAAGCCGAGGCTCAAAAGGTTGTAGAGTAAGTTTCTCCAACACAAAATTGAGATCCCAAGCAGGAGTAGGAGCTCTACGGGGGCCTTATATTCTTTGCCCTCTAAGAAATTGCTTGAACAAAGGATGAAAACAATGGTGGGTCACAATCATAGTGAGCTGAAATTGCTGCAGCATGAATCTTAATGGAAGAGAAAGACAAACCTTTGTCCAATAACTCAGTAAGATATTGAAGAGCCACACTCAAATTAGGCTCAGAAATCTCCAAATTGTTTGCTGCACTCCAAAATAAAAATCTCTTCCATTTGTCTGCGTACACTTTCCTTGTACTAGGTCTTCTGGCTTCCATAATCACATTTAAAACTTGTTGAGGAAGTTGAGACCTGCTGTGTTTCAAAACAGAATATGCCAAGCTGTTAGATGAAGAGAGTGAAGCTTGACATTGAGCAGGTGACCTTCTTTCTGAGACAACAGGTGTGGAATCAAAGGTAAAGGCCATGGAGGCTTCCTTACCAGACTCCTCAGTAATGGGTACCAGTGTTGCCGAGGCCAATCTGGAGCTATTAAAATCATCCTTGGCTTGTCTTGTCTGACCTTTAGGAGCACCTTTGGGAGAAGAGGCAGAGGTGGAAAGGCATACACATGAAGATTTTTCCAACTGAAAGAAAGAGCATCCACTTTCCAAGCTATGTGATGAAACTCTTTGTGCAAAACTTTGGCAGCTGGTGGTTTAGTGGAGAAGCGAACAGATCTATGTCTGGAGTTCCCCATGACACTGTCAATTTTCAAATACATGAAGATCCAGTTTCCACTCGTGGGGATCCATGATTTGTCTGCTTAACACATCTGCTAAGGAGTTCTGTGCTCCGCAGAAACCTTGCCTGAAGAGTTAGTTGCAAGCTGAGCGCAGTCTCCCATAAAATCATTGCTTGCCTGCACAACGGGTAAGAATGTGTTCCCCCTTGTTTGTTGATGTACCACATGACAGTTGTGTTGTCTGTTAGAATCAACACCTGCCCTGGAAGAAGTAACTCCTTGAAAGCCATTAATGCAAACTGGACTGCTAACATTTCTTTCATGTTGATATGTAGATGCTGTAGTCTGGCAGGCCACTTGTCTTGTATCCACTTTCCATTTAGATGAGCTCCCCAAGCAATGTCTGAGGCATCTGTCGTTAGAATCTGACTCGCCTCTGGCCGGGTCACAGAGAGTCCCTTGTTTAGGTGACATTCCTGAGCCCACCATAAAAATTCCTTTTGAATGCAAGGTATTATTTGAATGACAGTGTCCAAATCCTGGCAGTGCTGTGTCCATACATTTTTGAGATACCATTGCAGCTTCCTCATATGCAGTTTGGCATTGGGAAGCACCAGAATACAAGATGCCATGAACCCTAAGGCTTGAAGGACTGTCCTTGCAGTCAGCCCGGACTGAAGAGATAGTTGATGGAAGTAACTGGAAAGATTCTTTTGTTTGTCCGGGGTTAAAAAGGCCATCTGGGCTGCTGTATTCAGTCTCACACCCAGAAAGCATATGTCTTGAGAGGGTACTAGACTGGACTTTATTTCGTTCACAGAATACCCTAGGCATCTTAGCACTGCTATCACAAATTCCAAATGCTGTAAAAGGTCTTCCTTTTCTTGAGCCAGAATCAGGCAGTCGTCCAAGTAAGGATAGATTTGAATTCCTTTTAGCCTGAAGTAAGCTATCACTGGAGCCAGAACCTTTGTGAATACTCTGGGCAGTAGATAAGCCAAAGGGCAATGCAGAGAACTGATAATGAGAATTTCCAGCTCAACGCAGATACTTCCTGCAACTTAGTCTGATAGGCACATGAAGGTAAGCTTCCTTTAGATCTAAAGTTACCATCCAGTGATCTTTGCCCAGCAGAGGTAAAAGCTGTTGTAACGTCAACATTTTGAACTTGGGAATGTCCAGATAAGTGTTGAGGATAGATAAATCCAAAATTGGTCTCCACGTGTTCCCCTTCTTCGGTACTAGGAACAGGCGAGAATAAAATCCCAGGCCCCTTTCTGGCACAGGAACTGGCTGAATGGCCCCTATTTGGAGCAACAGAGAAATTTGCTTGTGAGCCTCTTTCCTTTGTAGAGGAGGAATGTCTGGCATGCCTTTGAAAGGAGGCAAGGTATGGAAATAAAACCTGTAACCGTGGTGAATGATATCCAAAACCCATCTGTCTTGGGTAATTAAATCCCAATTTTCTTTGAAAAGAGCCAGCCTTTCTCCCAAAGGTGCTGCCAGGCGAGAATGTACTGGCAGCTGAAAAGGTAGGTCATTGGGTCTGTTTACGAAAGGACTGACCCCTGCCCTCACCAGAAGTCTGAGCAGGTGAACTCCCTGTTCTAGGCCTAAAAGAACCTTGAGCTCTGCCCCTACCACGCCTAGACCTACCCCTAGACTGGGAATCATAAGCAGGATATGTCCATCCCTTAGTAGGCCAATTTCTACTAAACTGGAGGCTGCACCTGCAAAAATCCTTAACAGTTTGCATAGACTTAGCCTTGTCCTCCATTTTCTTTAAAACTGCTTCCACAGGCGAACCAAACAACACATCAGACTGTAAAGGAGCATCCAAAATCCTTGTTTTAACATGCTCAGCTAAATTCTGATCCCTCAACCAGGCGTGCCTACGAAGAACAGAACCAGTGGCAGCCACCCTCGAGGAGGCCTGCACAGCATCAAAACCACACTGCAAGGAATGCTTACCCACCTGTTCAGACACATGAACTAAATCCTGCAACTCTTTACACTCAATACCTTCTGCCAAAGCATCCACCTTAGACTTCAATTGTGAAAGGAGATAATTCTGATATTTTAACATGTGAAACTGACAATTCAATGCCCTCATGGCTAAAGTGGAAGAAGTATACACTTTCTTTCCCCATCTATCCAAAGCCCTTGCCTCTTTATCAGGAGGAACAGGATTCTTAACAACAGAAGCCTTCACACCTTTAGGCCCCTGAGAGACAGTTTCCGGGTCTGCCCTAGGACTCTTAAAAAGATACTTATGAGCTTCAGGCACCCTATAGTACCTATCCGGTTTAACTGGGGCAGGAGGCAAAGAATCAGGATTCAGGGAAGCCTCTGCAAAACATCTTCCACCACATTCAGAACAGGAGGTATAGCTAAAGGCCTATGCTGGGGTAAAACAAGAATTCCCTAAGCCTCTTCCTGGAATCAGAGAAATCTTGACCTTCCCATTTAAAATGCTCCCTCATGGAATGCAGAGTCTCTGAAAATGAAAATTCCTCAGGAGGAGAAGCTGAAGGAGTAGAATCATCCACATCAGAATCAGAATAAGGAGGATACTCTTGCAAGTCTTCAGTCAAGACTCAGAAGCCTCCTAACATTGCTCAAAACTCTCAAACTCAGGTTCCACCCTAGGCCTCTTATCAGGAGGCATAGAACCTCTAATCATAGTAATCAAATCCTCTGCCATTTTAAGCATATGTTTCTTAGGCAAAGACCCTGAAGCACTAGGAGAAACCCCCACTGAAGCTAAACTTGGCCTGCCTCTCAAAGAAGCCTTGGAAACAGAAGGGGAGGCTCTAACCACCTTAGGAAGAGAGGGAAGAACAGCCACCTGAGAAGCCCCTTCAGCCTGGCCTACTTCCTGAGAGGACACATCCTGTAACAGTAAAGTCTCTCCCTGAGACTCCAAAGAAACTCCTGGCAGAACCTCCGCTCCACTGAGCCTTCTTAAGAACCAACGTCCGGGACTATCGTTTTGTTCACCCTAGGCTTTGGCGCTTTGTGCTTGCGCTTTTGGAACCGGCATCGGAGCATCCACGGCATTTTATAATTACAACGCTTCCCAAAACTAACCTGGCACAGTCTAACCTTCTCTTAATAGTGCTTGTTAAATCTAGCACAAGAGCGCATCCAACAACGTCGTGCTCAGGCCCTAAACAAGGTATACACAAAGTATGGTAATCCCTATGAGGTATTTGTTTCCCACAAGAAATACAGTTATTCACTTTTTCTGACATCCGTTAAATACTGAGGCAAGAAAACCAAAATATTGTACTTAGCCAACTTTGATTCGGTCTGAACCTCTGACTTCAGAAACTTTCAGAACGCCAACCTGCACTCGCAAAACTGCTTCTGCATCGGACCATGCGCAAAAAGACTGAGGATATGACGCCGGTCATGCGATTAGTACCCTGACGCATGACATCAGTCTAATGCGCCTTGACCGACGTCAGCCATATACTTTGGTATTCGGGCCGACTGGGACAGCGGACTACCCAATAGTTAGGACTGCAGCAATGTGGAATGAAGAACATCTGCAGCAGTGCTTTGCTAGTTGGTTTCTGAGGATCTGGAGTCTGATGTCAGACAGGTAGTGTACTACCGTGATTTTGACTTTGTTCACAGTTTTCCCTATGTAAAAAAAAAACTGCAGCCATTACACTGTACACGGTATATCACAAAAGCAGTGTTGTAATTACCAGCAAAAGTGCTATCAATTTTTCCTAAGGAATGGTGGCGCACACACCAATGGTCATCAAGCTCGATCTGTCTCTGACACACAGGATGAACTGCCTCTGTGTTCAAGAATGGGCATGGTATCACTGACAGACCTATGAAGTCCTCCACAGTCCATGCAAGTTCAAGTGCTGACAAGGAGGAGGATATGCCTCCTACTGTACATGATGTTTATAGAAGTCAAGAGTATGTGGCTTGGAATGGAGAAAATCCACTAGATCTGAGTCAAAGTAGCTCCTAGTCAAGCAGGGATAAGATGGTGCTTCAGAATGGAATGTCTGTGGGCCTTTTATCAGGAGGGGGATGGGACCCCCTGATCAGGGTGATTAGGTCCTCGTCCATTTTTAGCATTTGTTTCTTAGGCATGGAAGCCTGTCCTGGAGAGAGTTGTGTCTGTTTCTTTGCTTTTAAGGGGGGCTCAGACTTAACAGTGGGTTTAATGGTTAACTGGGTAGGTCTGAAAACACCCTCTGTAACTGTGGATTGCTCAGCTACTTCGGTTCCCTCTGTAGGTTTAGGATCGGTAAGCTGATGACCTGGTGCATCCGAAAGCCCAGCCAGCTCCATGTGGGAGTCAGAGACGGTCTGTGGTTAAGTGGAAGCAGTCGTCAGGGGCTGCGTAGGCGCCTCGCTGAAAACTGGAGAACCAGCGACCGGCCTAGAAGAGGCCTTGTCAGTTTTGGGCCTCGGATGCCTGTCCTTGCACTTTTTATGCATTGCGGTCGTCGGAATTTCTGACGGCATGGTGTAATTGAATTTTCTACCAAAATAATGTCGGGCAAAATCAAACCGACGTTTAATAGTGCCCTTGTTAAACCTAGCACAAAACCGACAACCAGTGACGTTGTGGTCAGGGTCTAGGCATGGAATACAATAGGATTGGAAATCCTTATGAGGTATTTCCTTCCCACAAGAAATACAGTTATTAACTTTTACTGACATCGGTCCGAGGCAAGAAAAAGTTTCCCCAATGGGGTACTTAGCTCTTTTAGAAGACTTCAGTTCTGGATTCGGAATGAAAATCTCAGGAGTCGGCTGACCGGCACTTGCGAACTGCTTCTGCTTCAGGCACCACGTGGCAAGAAAGACTGGAGAAAATGGCGTCGGCTGCATCTTATATACCCCTGTCGCACTGATGTCAGGGAGGAGGCGACAGCAACCGATGCCGGACCAAGACTTTGGAACTCTGGCCGACTGCGGGACCGCCTGATGGCAGGATAACCCAAGTCTAATGACTGCAGCAGTGTAACATTATGAACATCTATACTCCCTTACTGCCAATGAAACTAATCACTATGCTGCACAGCAGGAAAGGTTGATAAGCAGTGGAGTTTGTCCTAGAGACATAGTCACATTTCTTGGTATTAGAATATACATGTTTTCTGCACATGTTCCAGAATACAGGCAGTACTGGGAAATACCATGTATATGGTCATGTCCCAATAGCTGAGTACATGACCTGTAAGCAGTTTGAAAAAATTCAGCAGTATTTCCACTACAACAACCACCACCTAAGCCTACCACAGGGCTCCATGGGTCATGACAAGCTATACTGTATACAGCCAATATTGGATGCAGTACTTCATGCATGCAGGACACAGTACAACATGCATCATGAGGTCACAGTAAACTAAGCCATGGTCTGCTTCAGTGGGCATTGGGCATTTAGACAGTTTATGCCTGGTAAGCCAGAAAGATATGGCATTAGGGTATGGGTGCTGACATAGTTTCACAATGGGTGCATACATGAATTCCATTCAAAAACTAAAATGCTGTTATTTTCACCAACACATAGGTCTACCGCTTTCACATTTACCATGAAATCAAATGATGGCACAATAATCTCCCCTGACCCATCTACAAAACTATTAGGTGTCATCATAGACAACAATCTAAAATTTGATCTACAGGTTAACCAAACTATCAAAACCATCAATAAAAAAACTAGGGTCACTTTACAGAATAAAAGCCTTCCTAACCTCTCCAGCTAAAATTGCCATAGCTCGCTCTCACCTTCTTTCAACCCTTCTGTATGCATCCCCTCTACTCTCGAATTTAAACAAGACTGTCCTTAACAAATTCTCAATTTGCTACAACCACATTGCCAGGTTTGCCACTGGGCTGCCTTTTAGGACACATCATTGCATCAATCTAAATCAGCTTGGGTGGCTTGAACTACCCAACCTAATCCAGTATAACCAACTGATTATGGCCTATAAAATCCTCTATAATCTGGACAATACTCCTGCACTTAAAAATATTATCACCCCCTATAACAATCCTAGACCACTTCGATCCTCTAACAAACTACTAATTCAGACTAGCAAAATTAATAACACAGCAGGTGATTCTCTCTTTGCAAACTCTGTAAGTAGATCCTGGAACTCTCTTCCAGCTGATATTACCTTATTTTCCACCTTAGGTCAATTTAAAACTAGACTCAAACAACATTTGTCACTTAACTGGCTATGTCAATGTATCAAGCCTGGCTAACTCTCTAGAATGTGTAAAAATCTGTTAACCAGTTTACTGTGTAGTTTAATTTAATCCTGACTTGTGCTCAGGATTAACTGTAACCTGTAGAACTTGTTTAACTTGCTTACTTATGTAATCTCTGTAAATAGTCTGTTTGTAATATGGAATGCTGGTATTATGTAATGCTGTATCTGCTTACCCTTGGAGCTTTTCTCCCTGGGCCTCCGCTGAAAATGGACATGCATCCAGTCGGACTATCCCGGTCAACAAATATAATATAAATAAATAAAATATACACTGGAAAGGCAGAGCAGCATACAGAGGTCAGGTTGGCACACCAGAGTTCTGGCTGACTTAACTACTGGACTGATTGGCAAGAAGCATCACATTTATTTTGATAACTTCTTTAGCTCTGCCCTTCTGGCACAGCAGAACCATGTACACCAATAGGTCAGGATGGTCTCTAACATTCAACAGACAGGCTATTGTTAAAGAACCTCAAGGCTACAAGCAGCTGCAAAGTGGCCCACTGCTAGCTACTGAATGGAAGGATATCAATCCAGTATTTCTGCTGTCAACTAATAGTAACCCAAACTTGTCCGTCTCTAGCAGACATAAAAGAAAGCATGATGGAACAAAGGCATCAGTGTCATGTCCACCATTGATAAACATGTACAACAGTCACATGAATGGGTGGATCAGATCAGGCCAGTATCCAACTGCAAAAAAGGCCTGCAAATGTTGGCTGTACATGTTCTGGCTCTTATGGGATGTGGCAGTAGTGAATGCTTCCATTACATTCCATGGAAGTAACAGCCACCAGCAAGTGTCACACTTTTTATTGTGGCAATACAGTTACAGTTTCAAAGGAACCTAGGTATGCACCATCTTGCCAGTTACAAGGAGAGGAAAAGGAAAAAGTTTGATCCGATTTGAGCAAGGATCAAACTTTCTAGTAAAATGCCAGAAATCAAGATGCAAAAACTGTGCCAGCAAGGGTAAACATGCTGAACTGTCATGGGGATACCCGACCTGTTGAATGCTTTGGTGAGTACCACAGCCATAAAGGTCTTGCAGATTGCTGACACCAGAAAATGTACAGTATGCAATGTAAAACGGAAATAAAGTTATGTAGTCAAACCTAAACATCATGAATCTTAGGATCATCCAGAATAGCAGTAGGATACTTGGAGAGTCTGCTCAGTTTCATTGTACTGCTTTCCTGGATATGCATAGTTTCAATTATACACCTGTGGTGCCTTCTTTCTGCTCCTGAAAGGACACATACATAAAGAAAACGCACAGGCAAGTATTTTGCTTTTCTCATGTACCCTTTGTGGAGCTCTCCTGTCACTCTCCCTCCCTTCAGGTAAAGTAAAAGTATTTAGGTCAGGGCAAAACACATTAGGCCAGTTTCTACCTTTGTTTCCTTGTGTCCATTGCTGAAAGGACACAGAGAAATGGAAGAAACAGAGGTAAGGCAGACTGCTAACACTAAAGGAAGTCATGAGACAGCACCAGTCTTGGCAGTTTCAGTGAGTAGCCAGCACAGGTATGGGACATTTCAGATGCCATTGAGTACCAATGAAGCTCCATGCTTGTCCTGGGTTCATTAATGGAGTAGCAGTTCTGACCCTGATTTTTCTCTTTACATGTCCTTTCTGTAGCCACTGTCAGTATCCATTCATGTAGTATTTTGTCTAGGGCAAGAAAGTGTCTGTTTACAGGGATTTGTGCCTACTGCCATTCTGATAGTGTGTATCAGTTGTTTTCCTGGCTGGTAGGTATGTACCTCTGCATCATTCCACTGTGGATAGGAATGATGATTCAAACTGGCAAACAAGGTAATGCATATTATACACACACATTTTATATATATATTTGTAGTAATCCAATAAATCCCCCAAATATCACCAATGAACTATTTGCATTTCTTCCCTGTGCAGGTGCTTCTACCTTGTGACAGTGACATGGCTTCAAGAGCAGGGGAACAAGTGAGGGTGTGGGTGTGTGGCCATTCCTACATTCACTGGGCTGCCAGCCACACCTCCAGAAGTGACAAACACTATAACTTGAGCTTCCCCATATCTATCATGAAGGTACACTGGATTACAAAAGGTATACATTGGAATGGATCATGCAGTTGCTAGAAGTGTTCCATCTACCCTGAGCCTGACAATCTTGTGTTGCACATTGGAGGGAATGATGTCATCATTCATCCACTTGGAGAGCTGAGGTTTCAAATCAAGGCAATTTTGAACACATGCAGTCATGGTGGCCATATTGTCATTTTGTGTGGTCTGACATAATTCCTCACCAGAGCTGGAGAAATGTATTTATTTGTTTTACATTTGTTTCCCAGGAAAGTCCGACGATGTGCGATGTGTAGGGCTGCTAAGTGTATCCTACAAAGGAGAATAATGTCATTAGGATAGTTTGACATTTTGTGAGTAATTGGTGAAACAGGAGTGATATATGACAACTTACAGTGTGAGCTAATGAGGGGTGTTATACTGAAGAGATACTATCAGGAAGGAACAGGGAGGTTTATACTAGAGTTATTTAGTTAAGAGATTTTATTGGTTGACTTCTGGGTTGTGAACAGCAGTTGTTTTGTGGGTTGGTGTTAATTACTGGATAGTTGTGGATGGTGTCTGGGTTGTGATTTGCTGTTGTGGGGTGGGTAAAGTATAAATATAATTGATGTGGGGGTGTGTGGGAATGGGGGTAGAGAAAAGGAGCAAATGCAAACATCCAATGGCAATACACAAGGCCAGATGGTTATAGAATGGGTTCAAGCATGGCTTGATGCACAGGGTCAGCGGATCAACAATCAGCCATAACAGCATTACTGCAGATGTTCACCTTTTCAAAAGTGATGAATTTCACCAAAATGAAAATGGCATTAACCTGTTCTTGACTGATCCCCATAATGGTGTGACAGCGGCAATGCAGAATATACTGGCAACATGTACCTAGTGACAAAGGATGGAAAACAACTGTGACTAAGCAGGACCACTATGGTAAGGAAAACACCATTAAATTTTATAAAACCCCATTTCACTACTTACAACACAGTAAACGAACTGTGATTGTACGCTGTACAGATATTGCACATTATGACTCAGGTTATGAAAATTATGATAATTTTTACATTTTGTTGAATAAGTCTGCTAGGTAACTTGTCAACATGCCGAGTAAAACCTCATTTTAAAATGGTAAAATAACTGTTGCACACGTGCAGATATCACAGTTTATGACTTAGGTCATGAAATTATATTTTTTCATATTTTGGCGATTACCTGTGGTAGGGAACATGCCAATATGCTGAGTAAACATACTTTTTGATGACAGTATTAGTATGTACATGTTAACAGAACTGCATCTGTATGCTGTACACATGTACAGATATCACAGTTTATTACTTAGGTTATGAAAATTATGATTTTTTTTTTCATATTTTGGTAAATTGCTGGGAAACATGGCAAGGTGACAAGTGAGGTACCCCTTTGAAGCCACTATCAAAATGTACAAAGTCATGTAATATGAATTGTGAGTATCATACATGGAAAGACATCACAGTTTGCATGTAGGATTATGAAAATTAATACATTTGCCATATTTCTCTGAAGGCATGTGCAAGGCAAGTTTAGGGGGGGTGAAGTGTAATATTCACAGCAGAACAAACATCAATTTCTGCCCCCCCCCAAAAAAAACCCCTGATAATCTATGACAAATACTCTGCTTATTTGTTGCAGTATGGAAATTAAGATATTGCTCATTATGTCCACATCTTTGCAAGGGAGCATGATGACGACATGTGATGGATCATTTTGAAGCTGACATTCAGCCACACAACATGTACACACTGTCTGTTACAGGTGATTATCATATTTCTGTGACTCTCAGTAAAGGAGCATCACACAGTAATGGTTAAGGTATCATTTTAAAGCTGGCATTCACACAAATTACGAATTGCATGGGTCTACATTGTACATTCACCAAGTTATTGTGATTTGTTTTACCAAAAAGTTAAAAACAATATGCATAACATCAGCATTCCTTGGCAAATATGCCGTAGATACATACTATCAACATTATGCCATTGAAAAGATTAGTGTCTACTGAACAACTTTCAGATTTACATTTTTAGTCTAGCTGAGTAATGAACATTAGTTTTTGGTACGGTATTACAAACAGAGTATCTGAAAAAGAGCTCAAGCTGCACTGTTGTTCCTGTGGTGGAAGTAAGCAGTCAGCATTTTCTGAGCTGCTCTACAGTGAAAGAGTTAAAACTGAGGTCTGGTAATCAGGAAAAAGTACAGTTGTATACACTTACCATAAATGTAGATGTTCGAGTGTATTCACTGTTGCAGTCATCATACTTGGGTTATCCTGCCAGGGATAGCCATCAGTCAGCCTGAATACCAGAGGCTTAGTATTTCTGCGTCAGTTGCTGTTGCTTCAGGACTAATGTCAGGTTGTACATGGTATAAAAACAGGCAGCTGATGCCATTACATCGTTTTTTCTTGCCCCAAATAGGGAGCTAAGTTATGGTGGAAAAAACACCGCCAGTAATAAGTAAATACCAATAGCCCTGTAAGGAGTGAGGAAAAGAGAGACAGACAAGGGGGCTGGAGGGTGGGAAACCAGGACTGCAACAGTGAATACACTCAAACATCTACATTTATGGTAAGTGTACACAACTGTATTATGTTCTTCGTGTTTCACTGTTGCAGTCATCACACTTGGGTTGATTCCCAAAACTGAAGAATGGGTGGAGGTAGTCAAGAAGAGTTGGGGCTGGCTAGTATGCCCTGAAGGACTGCTTCTGCAAAACCTGCCCTGGATTTGGAAGAGAGAGGCAGGTGGCAATGCTTGGTGAAGGTATGAACAGAACCCCAAGTTGCAGCTTTCAGAATGTCCCTGGTAGGGACTCCTCTGAGAAAGGCTGTAGAGGTTGAAGTTGCCCTAGTGGAATGTATTCTGACCCCCTGAGGGGGGGGTTTCCTATGGTGTTTGTAACAGAAATGGATACAGTGTGCTATCCATTTGGAGGTCGTTTGTTTTGATATGACCTTGCCCTCTGCCCCTGGTGCAAAGCTGATTAATAACTGGTCAGATTTCCTAAAGGGTTTAGTCCTATCAAGGTAGAATCTGAGCTGTCTGTGCACATCTAGAGTGCATGATCCTTTCTCCCTTATTTTGAGGATTAGGGAAAAAGGTGGTCAAATGGATAGATTGGTTGAGAGCCACACTGGACACCAATTTAAGCATGAAAGTTGGGTTAGACCTGAGGGAGACCCTATCAGCATGAAAAATGATAAAAGGTTCCATAGCCATAAGTGCGTGTAGCTCAGACACTCTTCTAGCTGAAGTGATGGCCAGAAGCAAGGCTGTTTTCCAAGAGAGGAATTTTAACTCTGCTGATGCTGCAGGCTCAAAGGGCGGTAGCGTGAGCTTTTCCAACACAAAGTTAAGGTCCCAAGCAGGGGTAGGGGCTCTTCTTGGTGGCCTTGTTAGCCCCCCTCAGGAACTGCTTGATTAGTGGGTGTGAGAAGAGTGGTGGCTCAGTGCTGTAATGAGCAGAGAAGGCAGAGGCATGGATCTTAATGGAAGAGAAGGATAGGCTCCTGTGGAGTAGGTCTGCTAGTAATCCAGGATGACAAGTAAGGAGGGCTGTGCTGTATCTGCTCCTTTAGTCTGGATCCAGGAACAATACCTTTTCACTTGTCAGCACAGGATTTTCTAGTACTGGGTCATCTGGCTTCCCGTATGACATCCAGTACCTGCTTGCTTAGGCTGGCCACTGGAGAAGAAGTCAAGGAATAAGCCAGGCTGCAAGGTTCAGGGTCTGCAATTGCGGATGCAAGAACTTTCCCTCTTGCTGAGTTAGAAGAGTAGGGATCTGGAGGAGATGCCATGGAGGCAATGGTGACAGACTGCTTAGTAGTGGGTACCAGTGTCGGTGTGGCCAGTTTGGGGCAATCAGGATTGCCCTTGGTCTTTCCTCCCTTATCTTGAGTAATACTCTTGTAAGAAAAGGTAGAGAGGGAAATGCATAGACTGAGAGGTTTGCCCACTGGAAGGATAGGGCATCCACTTTCCATGCCTTGCTGTGAGGTTCCCTGGTGCAGAATTTGCTGAGCTGGTGGTTGTAGGGGGAGGCAAATAGGTCCACCTTCGGGATACCCCATGTTTGGGTCAGAAGGCTGAAGGTGTTGTGGTTTGTCAGTCATGTGGGTCTAGCAGATTTCTGCTTAAGTTGTCTGCCAGAGAGTTTTGGTTGCCTGGCAAGAATTGAGCTTGCAGGTGAATCTGCATGGCTGAGGCCATGTTCCAAAGGGTCAAGGCTAGCCTGCAGTGAATAAGAGTGGGCTCCCCCCTGCTTGTTGATGTACCACATCACTGTGGTGGTGTCAGTTTTGATTAGTAGAAGCCCCGGAGAGAGTAGGGATCTGAAAGCTGTCAGAGCTTGTTGAACAGCTAGCATCTCTTTTTGGTTGATGTGCAGATGAATTTGATTTGGGCTCCAGTGGCCCTGAATGCACCTGCCATCCAGATGTGCACCCCAGGCATAGTCTGATGCATCTGTGGTTATGGTCTGGACGACTTGGGGTTGTATAAAGGGAAGCCCCTTGTGGTTGCATGCTGCTGCCCACCAAAGGAACGCTTTCCTTAGACAAGGTATCATAGGTATGATAGTTTCCAGGTCCTGAGAATGTTGGCACAAAATACTTTTTAAGTAATACTGAAGTTTCCTCATATGCAGTCTGGCATATGGAATTAATAGAATGCAGGAGGCCATGAACCCTAGAGCTTGCAGGATTTTCCTTGCGGATAACTGGGTTCTGGTGGCCATTTGAGAGAAGTGGCCTGTCAGATAGGCTTATTTTTCTGGAGTAAGAAATGCCATATGGGATGCTGTGTCCAAGCTTGCTCCCAGGAATACAATTTTTTTTACTGCAGACTAGCTTGTATTTCTTTTTGTTGATAGTGTACCCCAGGGAGGTTAGAAGGTCCTTTAGAAATGTCAGGTGCTGCAACAGTTTTTCCTGACTGTCTGCCTGAATTAGGCAGTCCAAGTACAGGTAAATTTCAATATTTCTCTCTCTGCAATAGGCAATGGCTGGGGCCAGGGATTTTGTGAAAACTCCGGAAGCAGTGGATAAGCCAAAGAGAAGTGTAGAAAACTGATAATGCATCGATCCTACCCTGAAACGGAGATATTTCCTGGAGGAATCCCTGATTGGGATGTGCAGATAGGCCTCATTTAGGTCTAGGTGGCTAACCAGGCATCTTTGGTCAGCATAGGAAGAAGCTGCTGTAGGGTGAGCATTTTGAATTTTGGTACCACCAGAAAGGTGTTTAGAATGGATAGAACTAAGATTGGGTACCAGGAAAAGTCAAATAAAAACCTTGGCAGCCTATCTGTCCTACAGGAACAGACTGAATTGTCCTTATGGAGAGCAGGGACTGAACTTAGTTTTGTGCCTCTGCCTACTGGTTTGGAGGAAGGTCTGGGAACCCTTTTGGGGTTAGCAGCATGTTGAAATAGAATTTGTACCCTTGAGATACTATGTTGAACACACATTAATCGTTGGTTATGGAGGTCCAGTTTTTTGCATGGTGGGCAAGTTTTCCTCCTTGGGGCACAAGCAATTGGGCAGAGGTGAGGGAAGGAGTTGAGAAGTCATTGTGAATTCTTTCCATAAGGGGGTGGCTTAGCACTCTCTGTTTTAGAAGTGGAGGTATTCCATTGCTTAGAACTCTGCATACCCGGAGACTGTAGTCTGGAGGGTCTGTTTCCCCTAGGTCTAGTTTGAGGTGGCCTTGAGGGGTTGGAAAGGACCAATGATTTGAGGGGCAATGCCTAATGAATCTTGGAGGTTGCACTTGCAAAAAGTCTGACTGTCTGCATAGACTTAGCTTTTTCTTCCATCTTTTTAAAACCTCTTCTGCTTTGGTGCCAAACAGATTGTCCTTGTTCAGAGGTGCGTCTAATAATTTTGATTTGACATGGTCTGGCAAGGGTCTGCTCCTTAAGCCAGGCATGCCTTCTAAGTACAGAACCTGTGACTGCTGCCCTGCAAGATGCTTCTAGGGTGTCAAACCCACATTGCAGGATATGCTTGCTGACTTGGCTTGCAGAATGCATAAGCTCCTGTAATTCTTTATTTTCTGCACAATCAGGGAAGGTAGATACTTTTTGCTTAATAAGTTCCATAGTATGTTGCTGGTATTTGCACATGTGGAACTGATAATTTAATGCTCTGATGGCAAGAGTTGCAGAGGTGTATACTTTTTTACCCCATCTGCCTAAAGCTCGGGAATCCCTGTCTGAGGGGGTGGGATTCTTAGCTGAAGTTGCTTTTATTCCTTTAGGTCCTTGGGAGATTACCTCTGGGTCAGCAGTAGAATTTTTGAAAAGAAATTTGTGTGGGTCAGGGACTCTGTAGTACCGGTCAAGTTTCTTGGGAGCAGGGGGTAAAGTATCACGTGTTAGACTGGATTCCATAAACATCATCCAGAACAGGAGGGATAGCTAAGGGTCTGTGCTGTGGTAAATCGAAAAATTCCCTGAGTCTCTTTTTGGATTGAGGGTAATCTTGGCATTCTCAATGGAAATGCTCTCTCAAAGTACGTAGGGTTTCACCAAAAGAAAAATCCTCAGGAGGGGAGGCAGAAGGAATGGATTCCTCTGCATCTTAGTCCTCATAGGCTGATAAAGGCATGTCTTCATAATCAGAAACCTCAGAGTCTGACTCTTGGTCAGATAATGCTGCTGGGGACAAGTCTCTTTCTTTTAGCAGGGGAAGGCTGGCTTCCCCTAATCAGCATGATAAGGTATTCTGCCATTTTAAGCATCTGTGATTGTGGCAAGGAAGCAGGTGCTTGAGTTAGGGTCCTCTTTTTTTAGGCGTAGCTCGCACTCTTGGCCTTAAACTCGGTAGTTTTAGAAAGAACTGAAGACATGAAAGTAGTTTTTTGTCGAATATCAGTAGTGTGAAGAACTTCCTCAGAAGCCGGTGCCTGCACAGAAGTTCTGGACCCGTTCAAGGTAGAGACATCCGCAGGTTCCGCAGTCAAAGAAGAGTCTCGCTGCATACCAGACTCTCAATGGGTCTCGGTAGCGGCCTGCAAATCCATCAAAGCGGGCATCAGGGGCTGCAAAATCACCTCACTGAGTACTGGCGACTAGCTTAACGGAAGCGTCATCGGCAGTTTTGGACCTGTGTGGCCTGTCTCTGTCTTTATTCTTACATTTTTTCGGAAGATCGGTAAACAGATGGCTTACCGAAGCCATTTCAGAATATGGAGATCGAGAACGAAAGTATTTAGCTACAATAAGGGCCTGATGACGAATAGTTTGGGCGTTGAACAAAGCACAAAACAGGCAGCAAGGTACATCATGGTCTGGGCCTAAACAGGTGACACAGTAAGAATGGAAATCTGTGTGTGGTATTTGCTTTCCACAGGCGAGACAATTGCTAACTTTTTCTGACATCGGTTAGAGCAAGAAAAAAGGATCCCCATTGGGGTACTTAGCTTTATAAGACTTAAAATTCAATTTTGGAAACAAAAGCTCAGCTAGCGGTCAACCAGCACTCGTGCAAACTGTTTCTGCTTCGGGCTCCTTGGCAACAAAGACTGATGTAATGGCGTCGGTTGCCTGTTTTTATACCACAGATGACCTGACATCAGTTCTGAAGTGACAGCAACCGATGCAGAAATACTGAGCCTCTGGTATTCGGGCTGACTGAGAGCTACCCCTGGCAGGATAACCCAAGTGTGATGACTGCAACAGTGAAACATCTATCAGTTATCCTGACAGTACAGTTATGTAAAATCTTACCTTAACAGTAAATGTCCTTTTCTTCACTGTTGCAGCATTCTTCACCTAAGGGATCTTCTGCCATGGATAGCTAAATGTCTGGCCAGAATACCAAAGCCTTAAGCTCATATAGGAGTGCCATACATCACATGTATGCTTCTTACAAAAGACACAAACATTCGGTACTGAAAAAGCCCCACCAGGAACAAAATACCCTCAGGGACAAAGATGATGTGCATTCAGAAGGAAAAAAAGAAAGGAAACAGAAGAAGGGCTCCTTAGCCAGGAGGGAAATGGAATGTAGGACAAGAGCCAAGACAGATGGGGAAGGAAGGACACAGCAAATATGACAATACTTAAAAGGGACATCTACTGTTATAAGATTTTACACAACTGTACTATGTCCTTCCATATCACTGTTGAAGCATTCTTCACCTAACGGAGAGTACAAGAGCTCAAGTGGAAGCTTGGGAGGAGGAAGGCACAGAGGAACCCTCCACAAACCTGTGCAGAATAGCTCTGGCAAATCCTGCTCTGGCCCTGGAAACAACATCCAACTTGTAATGTTTAATGAAAGTATGACTGTTATCCAGACCCTTGAAAAAGGCACCAGAGGAGGCAACTGCCCTAGTAGAATACGTCTTTACAGGTGAGGAAAGACATCTGTCATGTAAATAAAAAGAAATGGCCTTAAAATTACAGGATAAGACAAAGGGACCTGAACAAGGGGAAGAGAAGGCCAAACATCAAATAAATTCAGGCCTACCCTAAAAAGATCATCTCTGGGAAAGAGGAGCCTGTGCAGATTTAGTAGGGGGAGCATGCCTAGAACACACTTCTGACCCTTAGGAGGGGGAGAGTATGCATACAAACAAAGGCAGACTTGGAAGGACAGTTTCATTAAAACTTGGGAATAGGGGAAACAAAATATGTTTTAGCTCCTGCAAGATCTTACCCTTATCCTGGAGGGACTTACGTCAACAGCAGTCCCAAAAATAGACTTGTTATCTACAGGAGTATCCAAAAGTTTGGCCATGATGTCATTAGGCAAAGCCTAAAGGCAGAGCCAAGAATAATGCCTCATAACTGAATGCAGCCTTGGAAGTGGCCGCAGCCGAATCATAGCTGTATTTAACTCAGTAGCGGGCAAACTTGAGAAGTGAAGCCTAGCAGGGAAAGGGCAGAAGCCATTTCCTCAGAATCAGGGAGGTCAGAAACCATCTCATAAACCTGGGAAAGGAGGGCCAAAACATACCTGGTCATATGGTCAGGTAGTTAATGGCCCTTAAGGACAAGGTGCCCAGCCTTTCCATGGGGCTGCTATCCTTTCAGAAAGAAGCAGTTTGGTAGAAGCAACAACTTGGAGGGGTTGTCAAAGAAACAAACTACTGTTGGATTAGCAGAAGGGCACTTATAAAGAAATTTACAATCCTCGGGCACCTTGCAGAGTCTATCAGGCTTCTTTGGTACAGGAGGCTCAGAGTCAGAGGCTACAGAAGCTGCAGAAAAGTATCCAAAAGTGCAGCTAAAACAGGAGGAACAGCAGATGAATTAGGAAGACTATCCGTAGGAGCTCATAGCACCTTTTATCAGAGACCTGGGAACAATCTCACTTAAAACAGTCCATCATGTGGGCTATAGTACCCCCAAATGATAACCCCTCAAAGGGGGGATCTAGACTTAAGGCATCTTCTTCCTTCAAACCATAGTCTGGGGGGAAGGAATTTGGGAAGAAGAGGCCAGGAATTCTTCTCAAGACCCCAAATACTCATATCAGAAGTCTAATTCCCTAGCCCTCTTAACAGGAATGGAAGACAAGGGGGAGCTGGTACAGAGATCCCTTGAGGAGGCTTTAAGACCATGAAAGCATTAAATAAACCCTGAGTGAAATCCTGTCATTCAAGCCGGGAATCATTTATAATAGACTAAATACACTTTGCCTTCTGTTTCATTTTCTGCAGGACATCCACTCAAAAAACCTTTGGAGGGTCAAACCCCTGGCACAACTCTAGAATGGTGGTAGGAATTTCCTCCCTCACTAAAATCTATGGAATCCCCCTCAGTCCCTCTGATATTATCAGCAGAGTTTTTCCCCTCAGCATCAGGAACAGACGTTGGAAAAGCATCAGTGGACGTTTGAGAATACGAATGCATGTCTGCCTTTAACAGGGTCGCTGCAGAGGAACTTGAAACAAGCACTAGATGGCCTACAGGGCTTTCACTAGCCTCTAGAAACATGTCCAGGGGAGGCTGGACAGCAGCTGGATCAGGCCTGACTTTGACCTTCCTGGCAGACAGCTTATCCTCAAGATGGCAGAACTCCTCCATAGCACACAGCCAACAGCTTAAGACATTTGTTCTCTAGGTATACAGAGAAAGAGGAGAGGTGACTACATAAAGCCTTAGGCACAAACAGAACACTGTATGATCATGGGAAGCATCCAAGCAAAAAAAGACACACTGTCATTATGGGGAATCTACCTCCCACACTTGATATTTCCCTTTCTGGAAGACATGAACACAATACCAAACAAGAACAAAAAGGATGAGAAGAAACTCCAATGGGCACTTAAAAAAATACCTTTATGCCTTATGTCTTATGCTGGGAACATACACGTGATTGACTATGCTTATAATAGCTGAAGGCTTTGGTATACTGGCTGGATGTTGTCTAACCTTGGCAGGAGATCCCTTAAGGTAAAGGATACTGCAACAGTGATATGGAAGGACATCTTCTGTTAACATTAGTACAATATTTACTGCATTTTATCTTCCTTTGAATTTTAAAAACATTCAGCAGCTTTGATAGACCCATAGGCAGTGAATTCCAGACACGAGCTTTCAGTCCAAAAAGTCCTCTATATACACCCTGCAAGGCAAAACTGACCTATGTACTGAGCTTGATTCCAGGTTCTGCTTTTCATGTTTGTTTCAGATTTTAAATGTAAGCTCCTGCATGCACAGCCACAAGTCTGGAGGAAGCTGTGGTCCTTTACAACAATGACCTTTGAAAGGAATTTGCAAGCTTAGAGAGGGGGGGGGGCAGCTCTGCTGTGTGTCTAAAAGCAACTTATTCTCAAGGGTATTTTACATTTGCATAAAAAAAACAGTTATAAGATCTGTACAGTTTTATACATTTTTACAACTCTACTGCATGTTCTATTGGCAATACAATGACATTTTGTGAAGCATTTCATATGGATCTTGTACACTATTTTCCATATAGTGTCTCATCAGACCACTGTTTCACATCTTTGGTAAGTGTTCTAGACAAGCTCCATTGATGACACATAGGCTCAGTGTCCCACTATTCTAGAATGTAGTTACTAAAGATATTTCTGGCAAATAAATCAGAAAGTACAGTTGAGTACCTACCATAAATGTAGATTTTTGAGTGTATTCACTGTTGCAGTCATTACTCTTGGGTTATCCTGCTGGCAGGCGACCCGCAGTCGGCCAGAATTCCAAAGTCTAGGTCCGGTGTCAGTTGCTGTTGCCTCTTCCCTGACAGTGCGCCAGGGGTATAAAAGATGCAGCTGATGCCATTTTCTTCAGTTTTTCTTGCCCCAGATGTCAGGTGCCCCCAAAATAGGCTAAAAATAGTATGTCAATAATTATGCATGCAGTAAATAAACATTTCCTTCATCTACAAGCAAATACACCACATGGGTTGTATAAGATGGAGAAGTATAGGTAAGTCCCAGCAATGAGGGGGATGGAGGGTGGGTAACCTGGACTGCAACAGTGAATACACTCGAACATCTACACTGGCAAAGCCTGCTCTGGATTTAGAGTAGAGAGGTAAATGGTAGTGCTTTGTAAAAGTGTGCACTGAACTCCAAGTTGCAGCCTCTAAAATGTCTTTGGTTGGTACTCCTCTGAAAAAGGCTGCTGAAGTGGCTGCTGCCCTGGTAGAATGAGGTCTTATGGCCTTGGGCACTGATTTGCCATGTTGTGAGTAGCAGAAACTAATGCAGTGGCCTATCCATTTTGAAATAGTCTGTTTTGAGATAGGCTTTCCTTGAGATGCGGCAGCATATGCCACTAGAAGTTGCTCAGTTTTTCTGAAAGCTTTAGTTCTGTCCAAGTAGAAGCGTAGTTGTCTGTGTATGTCCAAAGAATGCAGAAGTCTCTCACCTTTATTCTGTGGGTTTGGATAAAAGGTAGGCAGATGAATAGTTTGGTTGAGGGCCACATTGGACACTACCTTAGGCATAAATTTAGGGTTCGTTCTTAGAGAAACCCTGTCTGGGTGGAAAATGATGAAAGGTTCCACAGCCATGAGTGCCTGTAAAAAAAAGTACAATGCACCGAGGTAACACACAATAGACGTTTTAATAAAAAACAAAGAAACAAGATGGTAAGCGCTTTCACAACTATCGTTGCTTCATCTGATGAAGCAACGATAGTTGTTTTTATTTATTTATTTATTTGCAGTTGTTTAACCAGGATAGTCCATTGGGCCCAAGGAACCCGTTTTCAATGGAGTCCTGGGGAGAAAAGCTCCACATACAGATTATACAAAGATTAAGTTCCACACATAGATTACATGATGATTACAGAGTAACATTATACAATTTCAGGTTATAATCAGGTCAAATATATTTAATCAAAAGTAATAAATGCAATAGTATTTAATGTAGAATTTTTTTTTTTTTTTTTTTGGGATAGGTAGTTAGATGCAGTAGGCTAAGAGATTGCTAGGTGTAAGTAATGAATTTAGGAATTATATGGATAGGTAGTTAGATGCAGTAGGCTAGGAGATTGCTAGGTATAAGTAAGGAATTATAGGGATAGATAGTTAGATGCAGTAGGCTAAGAGATTGCTGGGTATAAGTAAGGAAATTATATACTACAAGCAAGCTTGAAATCACTATCTGGGATTTGTAAGAAGGGGAAGAGAAGAGTGGAGAGTAGGTTATGGGGGATGGGAGCAGGAGCATTGCCATGTTGACGTTAGATGAGAATGAAGTAGTTTTTTAAAGTATGGGAGGCTAGTGGTTGTACGAATGGAGGGGGGTAGGGAGTTCTATAAGCGTGCTAGTGAGAAGGACAGGAGGTTTTGTCCTGGGGTGCGGAGGGGTCTGTAAACCTCAATAAGGTTTTGACTGTTTGATCTTAGAAGTCTTTGGGTGTGGTGCATTTTAAAGGTAGTTGAGAGGGAGGGACAGAGGTATGGTTGGAATATGAGTTTATGAACATAGGTAAGCTGAGTGTAGGAAAGGTAGTTGGGGAGTTCTAGCCAGTTGAGTTTGTGAAGAGGTATACAGTGATGGGTTGATGATTTGTTGCTGGTGGCAAATCTGGCTATTTTATTGTAGCAAGAGGACAGTTTGGTTTTGAGAGATGATTGTAGGTTTGTTAGAAGAGGGGCACCATAGAGAAGGGAGGGAAGGAGAAATGTGGTAGAAAGAGTATGTTTTGTAGTTGAGGTGAGGAACCGATTATGTCGGCAGAGCATGCTGAGTTTTTGATGGGTTTTTTTATGTTTAGTAGCAGATGGGAGTTGAAATTAAGCTTGTCATCGATTTGGACTCCTAGTAGTTTGGTTTCAGATACCAGCTCAAGAGGTGTGTTATTTTGGCTGGTGATGGAGAATAAATTCCTGTCAAAGTTATTAGTTTTAGAGGGAGTAAATATCATTAGTTTAGTTTTAGCAGCATTATGTGCTAGATGGTTGTCTTTCATCCACTGTTCAGTGGAGGAGAAGGCATCTTGAGTAAGTTTTAAAAGGGTTGGGATGGATGAGGCAACACAGATAATTGTGGAATCGTCTGCATATTGAATAATGTTTGCAAGAGGGATAGAGTGGAAAAAGTCATTATTGAAGAGGAGGGGACCCAGTATAGAACCTTGTGGGACACCTGTGGGGGTGTTGAGAAAGGAGGAAGTGGCTTTCTTCTACTTAACAGCTTGTTGCCTATTATAGAGAAAGCTGGTAAACCAAGTAAGGGATGATAATGTAAGGTTTAGTTTAGATAGTTTAGTAAGAAGTAAGTTATGAGAGATAGTGTCAAAGGCTTTAGAAAGATCGAGTAGGATGGTAGAAACAGTGAGGCCAGAATCTCTAGCTTTATTCACAGTTTCTAGGAAGGATAGGAGGGCTGTCATGGTACTGTGATGGGGTCTGAATCCATGCTGGGTAGGAGTTAATAGGTTATCTAAGAGATGGGGAAGGAGTTGAAGATGGATACATTTCTCTAGGATTTTTGAAATGGGAGAGAGGATGGCGATGGGACGGAAGTTGGTGATATTAGTATTAGTTCCACCTTTATGGAGAGGAATGATGTAAGCTTTTTTCCAGATTTGGGGAACATTGCCTTCTTGGATGGAGCGGTTGATTAGGATACTGATAGGAAGAGCAATGGCTTCAGCAGCTATGCTGAGGAAGTAGGAGGGAATGTTATCAGGGGCATTGGTGCATGGTTTTAGTTTCTGTAGGAGTTTTTTTATGGTGGAAGTAGGAATCATTTTAATGTGGAAGGCTGGGGGTTGAGAGTGTGGGGAATCAGAGAAAGAAAATGGAGGGGGAGCTGGGTGAGGAGAAGTGGAAGTAGTTGGTTGATTGCTATTTGAGAAAGAGGAAGTAAGTTTGGAAATAGAATCTATGAAAAAAGAGTTGAATTGTGTGGCAAGATCAGTGTCTTGTGTATTTGGGCAGGGTATTGGGTTTTCTATAGTACCAGGTTTTAGGAGGGTGTTTATACCTCTCCAGAACATTTGTGGGTTGGTTTTGTGGTTGCTTTGAAGTTGGGAGAAGTAGTTGCGACGGTCTGCATAGATAAGCTTTTTAACTGAGTTACGAAGAGTTTTGTATTCATTAAGGGTAGATGAGGATTTGTTCCTGTGATATTGTGTCCAGGCTTTGTCTCTAAGTCGCATGTTTGTCAGTGTGTTTTTTGTTAACCAGGGGCTGGATTTCTTTTTTATTCTTTTAGTTATTAAGGGAGCGTAAGTATCTAGAAGATTTAGAAAGGTAGTATTGAAGTGAGTGATTGCATTGTTGAGGGGTAGAGTTTTTAAAGGGTACCAGTTAAGGGATTTTATGGAGTCAGAGAAAGCTTCTAGGTTAAAGTTTTTATGGCATCGGGTAGTGGTGTAGTTATGAGTAACTTGTACGGGAGAAGGAAGACATGTTGTGAAGATGAGAAGGTGGTCACTGAGGAAGTTGTGAAAGCGCTTACCATCTTGTTTCTTTGTTTTTTATTAAAACGTCTATTGTGTGTTATCTCGGTGCATTGTACTTTTTTCTACATTTGGATTTTTCTTTTGCACCCTGGTTTTACCCGCAGACGTTTTTTTCTTTGTTCATGAGTGCCTGTAACTCTGAAACTCATCTTGCAGAGGTTATTGCTAGGAGCAGAGCTGTTTTCCAAGATAAAAACTTTATATCAGCTGTATTGGCTGGCTCAAAAGGCGGCAGTGTGAGTTTTTCCAAGACATAACTGCGGTCCCATGCAGGTATTGGGGCTCTCCTTGGAGATCTTATGTTTTTGGCCCCTCTGAGGTACTGCCTTATCAATGGTTGGGAAAAAATAGGAGGTTCCGTATTGTAATGAGCTGAAATGGTTGAGGCATGAATTTTAATTGATGAAAAGGATAGGCCTTTGTCCAGCATCTCCGTTAGGTATTGTAAAATCTGAGGAATATTTGGTACAGATGTGTCAAGTCTTTGTGCCTGGTTCCAAGCACAGAATCTTGCCCATTTGTCTGCATAAGATTTTCTGGTACTGGGCCTCCTGGCCTCCAAAATAACATCCATCACTGCTTTAGAGATGGTTACATTATCCGCCATGCTACCAGATTTAGGGTCCTGAGTTAGCTGTGCAGAATCTGATTGTCCCACTGGGTCAGTAAGTGAGGAATAAGAGGCAGTGTCCAGGCTGGGCCTTGAGACAAGTGTTTTAGGATTGGGTACCAGTGCTGGCGTGGCCAGTCTGGGGCAATCAGGATCATTCTTGGCTTCTCTTGTCTGACCTTTAGGACTACCTTGGGGAGGAGAGGCAGAGGAGGAAAGGCATATACTGTTAGACTTTTTCAGATGAATGATAGAGCATCCACTTTCCATGCTTGCTTGTGATAAGTCCTTGTGCAGAATTTCTGTAGTTGGCAGTTGTGAGGGGAGGCAAACAGATCTATGTCTGGGCATCCCCATTCCTTTGTTATCATGCTGAAGACTAGTGGATCCAGTTTCCACTCGTGGAGATCCGTAAGGTTTCTGCTTAGTTCGTCTGCCAGAGTATTGTTCTTTCCTGGCACGAATTGTGCTTGCAGGTGTACTTGATAAGTCAATGCTGTGTTCCATAAAGTCATGGCTTGTCTGCAGACGGGGTAGGAATGTGTGCCTCCCTGCTAGTTTATGTACCACATGACTGTAGTATTGTCCGTCCTTATCAGTAGTTGTCCTGGATGGAGTAAATCCTTGAAGGCTGTCAGGGCATTCTGAACAGCTAACATCTCTTTTTGATTGATATGTAGATGCATTTGGCTTGTGGGCCATGTGCCCTAAATACATTTTCCTACCATGTGTGCTCCCCAGGCATAATCTGATGCATCTGTTGTTATTGTCTGGCTGTGGGTAGAGTGAAAGGCTGTCACTTGTTGAGGTGACAGGCATGAGCCCACCATCGAAACTCCTGTTGCAGGCAAGGAATGAGGGTAATTAATGCTTCCAGGTTTTGACAATGTTGAGTACAGACACTTTTTAGGTACCATTAAAGTTTCCTCATATGCAGTCTGGCATATGGAATTAGCAGTATGCATGATGCCATGAAGCCCAAAGCCTGCAAAATTTTTCTTGCAGATAACTGGGTCTTTGTTGCCAACATTTTGTAGTAAGAAGTCAGTTGTCTTTGTTTGTCTGGCGTGAGATAAGCCATCTGGGCAGTTGTATTTAAGCTTGCACCCAGGAATATTATCTCTTGAGAAAGTACTAGTTTCGATTTCCTTTCGTCTATTGTGTACCCTAGGCAAATTAATAATCTTTTTATGAACGCCAGATGCTTTAGTAGTGTCCTTGTTCTCTGCTTGTATAAGGCAGTCGTCCAAGTACGGATAAATGTGAATTCCTCTTTGTCTGCAAAATGCAATTACTGGTGCCAGGCATTTTGTGAAGACCCTGGGTGCAGTAGATAAGCCAAAGGGCAGTGCAAAGAATTGGGAGTGCATTGAGCCAGCTATGAATCTGAGGTATCTTCTGCAAGACTGTCTGACTGGTAAACGCAGGTATGCCTCTTTTAAGTCCAAAGTTACAAGCCAAGCCTTCTTGCCCAGCATGGGCAGAAGCTGCTGCAGAGTTAACATTTTGAATTTTGGAACGTCCAGAAACGTATTTAGAACAGATAGGTCCAGTATTGATCTCCAGGTTTTGTCCTTTCTGGGGACTAAGAAAAGTCTTGAGTAAAATCCTTGTCCCTGCTCTTGCCGTGGTACTTGCTGAATGGCCCTCATTTCCATAAGACTCGAAACTTGTTTTTGTGCCTCTGCCCATTGATTGTGTGGCAGGTTTGGCATACCTTTTGCCTTTGGCAGGGTGTGAAAGTGGACCCTGTAGCCCTGGGACACTATATTCAATACCCATTTGTCCTGGGGTGATCGTGTGTCAATTTTGAGAGAAAAATGCTAGTTTTCCCCCTAAGGGAGCTGCAAGAAAATAAGTGCTTGGTGCTGGCAGAGGCAAGTCATTGGGACTGTTCCCTGTATGGCTGTGATTTGCCTTCTCCAGTTTTGGAGGTAGAAGCACCCCACTGTTTTGGCCTGTATGAGCCCTGGGGTTGGGATCTGCCTCTTTGTGGTCTGTCCGACACTGGAAAGAACCAATTCTTTGTAGGCCAGTTCTTGCTAAATTTTGGTGGCTGCACCTGTAAGAAATCCTTTACTCTTTGCATAGATTTCGCTTTGTCCTCCATTTTCTTCAAAACCTCCTCTGCTTTAACACCAAATAAAGTATCATGCTGTAATTGAGCATCTAATAATTTTGCTTTAACATAATCAGGCAGATTTTGTTCCTTTAACCAAGCATGCCTCCTAATGATAGAACCCATAACTGCGGCCCTGCAGGAGGCCTCCAGAGAGTCAAAACCACATTGCAATGCATGCTTTCCCACTTGTTCAGCTGCATGCAATAAATCCTGTATTTCCTTATTTTCTGTACAATCAGAATTAGTCAACATTTTCTGTTTTAACAGTGACATTATGCATTGCTGATATTTAATCATATGAAATTGACAATTTAAAGCCCTCACAGCCAAAGGAGCAGAAGTGTAAACCTTTTTTCCCCATCTGTCTACTGCCCTTGAGTCCCTGTCAGAAGGGACGGGGTTTTTAGCAGTAGCAGCCTTAACCCCCTTGGGACCCTGAGAAATAGTTTCTGGGTCAGCAGTAGGGGTTTTATAAAGAAATTTATGAGAATCAGGAACCTTGTAATATCTGTCTGGCTTAACAGGAGCTGGAGGTAAGGAATCTGGAGAAAGACCAGACTCTGAGAATACATCATCTACAATGTCTAGCACATGGGGAATAGCAAGAGGCCTGTGCTGAGGAAGTAAAATAAAATCTCTGAGTCTTTTCTTTGATTCTGAGTAATCTTGGCTCTCCCAGTGGAAGTGTTTCCTCATGGTATGCAGGGTTTCCCCAAAAGAAAAATCCTCAGGAGGAGAGGCTGAAGGAATGAATTCTTCAGCATCAGAATCCTCATAGGGAGGAAGAGAGTATTCCTGTACAGAAGAGGAGTCAGAGGAAATGGAAACCTGATCTGAAGAGTCATAGTCTTTCTCTTGCCTAGGCCTTTTGTTAGGAGGGGGATGGGATCCCCTGATCAAGGTAATAAGGTCTTCGGCCATTTTGAGCATCTGTTTTTTAGGCATGGAAGTCTGTTCTGAAGAATGCTGTACTTGTTTCTTTGTCTTTAAATCTGTTGTAGTCTTTGCTTTTGAAGCTGAAGTAGGCTTTACATATAACTGTGTAGGTCTGAAAACACCCTCAGAAGCCGATGCCTGCTCAGCAGCTCCGGACCCATCTGAGGGAAAGATTTTCAAGTGTCCAATACCTTGAGTATCCAGAGGCCTAGCTGGCTCCACGTGGGAGTCGTCAGCAGCCTGTGGCTCTGAATTAGCAGGTGTCAGGGGCTGCGAAAGTGCCTCACTGAGAACCGGCAAACCGGCGACTGGCTTAGCGGAAGCCTCGTCGGTTTTGGATCTCGGATGCCTGTCCTTCTCTTTTTCCTTGTGTTTTTTAGAAGCTCTGGTCGTCTGCTGTTCCGACGGCATTATGTAATTGAATTTTCGGCCAAAGTAATGATAAGCAAAATCAAAGAGACGCTTAATAGTGCGTTTGTTGGATCTAGCACAAAATCGACAGCTAGAAACGCTATGATCAGGGTCTAGGCAAGGAATACAGTAAGCGTGATAATCCTTATGAGGTATTTGCTTCCCACAAGAAATACAATTGTTAACTTTTTCTGACATCGGTCTGGAGCAAGAAAAAAAAGTTTCCCCAACGGGGTACTTAACTTTAATGAAGACTTTGGATCTGAAATTCGTCTGTGAAAATCTCATGAGTCGGCCGACCGGCACTTGCGATCTGCTTTTGCTTCGGGCACCGCACGGCAAGAAATACTGAAGAAAATGGCGTTGGCTGCATCTTTTATACCCTTGGCGCACTGGCGACAGCAACCGACGCTGGACCTAGACTTTGTAATTCTGGCCGACCCAATTACCCAAGAGTAATGACTGCAACAGTGAAACACGAACATCTAGTTTAAAATTTCCACTTCAACCACTCACTGGTTATATCTGCATATCATCTACTGGGTGAAACGTACAGATGTTACTGCTCAAGACATTCTTCTTTTCTCTCCATTTACAGGTAAACATCCAGTTGAAAGACTGATACTGTCCATCCATCAAAAATAAACTAAAAGTCAAAACAACCCCCTCTAACTATGTTACAGGTATTACAATACCCCTCTTTATGAACCCTCTCTTACACTCATTTGGGGAGAAAAGCTTAAATAAGGTCACCCCAGCTAACTGGAACCATCTTTCACTTGACAAAATAAACCACTTACTCCAAATCTAAAGAAAAGCAAACTCCTTCATTGTCAAACTCAATCAGTGTAACTGTTTTATTGATAATGGTTGTCACAACTCTAGTTCTCTTTGAAAACAATTCAGGGGATTCAGAAGAAGCCTCACTAACAGCAGTAAAAGTTGCAGCCAAAACAGACTGTTTCCATACCACTCAAATGTTCATATTTTTGCCTCACATTTGTGGTTTGTTCCTCAAAGTTTGAGTTTTTTTGGTAAATCACTGAGGACTGAATGTCATTAAAAAGAAGTTATGTACTCACCATACTGTTTCATCTGAGTAGTTGTTCTTCATTTGTCTTCAACCTTTGGGTCTACGGATCCGTATCAGATCTGACTCAGCCGCATATCCAGCATCTGATTAGAGCTCAAAGCTCCTCCCTTTACCAATAATGCCCATCTCCTTCCTCACTTCAGATCGAGTTTGCTGCCCAATCAATTATTCACACCCAACCCAACAGGACCTTATTACCAGAAAAAAAACTTCCTGAACAAAGGAAAGGACACAAAGGTATCCTAATGGTTTACTTATATAATCATTACACAGCTCAGAGAAGGCCGGGGGAGGATGGTTGGACAAATGAAGAACAACTATTCAGATGGAACATTATGGTGAGTGCATAACTTTATTTGAAGTAGTTGTCTTAATTTGATCTTCAACCTGTGGGATAGAGTCCTCAGCTACTAAACACCTGGGAGAACCTCATGGAAGGATATTCCGGAGCACAACAGAGCCAAAGAATGCCCCGTTCCTGGATAAGATATCTAACTTGTAATGTGAAATGAATGCATGACATGAGGACCAAGTAGCTGCAGAACAAATATCATCTAACGAATCTCTGGACCAAAAAGCTGCAGAGGTGGCCATAGATCTGGTAGAATGTGCTTTCACCTGGCTTGGTGGGGATATCCTCATGACAGAATACACCCAAATGATGCATTGGGAAATACAACGGGCAACTGTAACTTTGGATATTGGTTTCCACTAAAAAGGGTTTGGAGTAAGAAACAAAGAGCTGGTCAGACTTATGTAATGCTTTTGTCCTATATAAACAAAAACATAACTGTGCATGTCCAACAAAAGCAATTTATATTCTCCCTTATTTTGAAACTTTGGGAAGAAGACCGGGAGAGTAATCATCTGATTAATGTTAGCCTCCAAAGCTACTTTGGGAAGAAAAGATGGATTAGTGCACAAAAACACCCTGATCTTATGGAAAATCATACAAGGGACTTTGATCAACAGGGCTTGAAGTTGCAACACTCTCCTGGCAGAAGTGATGGCCACTAAGAATGCAGTCTTCCAAGATAGAACTTGCAGGTCCACCAGGGGTAGCAAAAGGAAAGTACCTTTAAGTAAAGTCCGGAAAAGCTTTGAAGATGCCAAGGAAGCCATATTCTCTCCCACATGAAAGTTAGAAATTGCAGCCAGTTGAACCTTGATTGTGGATGAACTGGCACCTTGTTGAAAAGTCCCCAGTAAGAACTCCAACACCACAGGAACTGAAGCAGTAAAAGGATCCATTGCACACTGCGAAGCCCACATAGAAAAACATTTCCACTTGCTATAGTATACCTTCCTGGCAGAACACTTATGAGCCACCACCATAATTCGTTTGATGGGAGAGGATAAACTGGTAGTCCTGATAATCATGGGAACTGGAGCAACCAAGCAGTGAGCTTTAGACTGTCCAGGTCTGGATGAGGAATCCATGAGGGATGAGAAATGAGATCTGGAACTGGATCCAACATCCATGGTGGAGCCACCAGATAAGACCACAGAGAGGGAATCCAGACTTGGCAAGGCCAGAATGGGGCAATGAGGATCATGAAGCCCCCAGACTGAGCTTTCTGAAGAAATTTTGGCATCAAGGGTAGAGGGGGATAAGCATACAAAAGACCGGGAGGCCAACATAAGTCAGAGCATCTCTGGGGGCTTCCCCATGAGAGGGATTAGAGAGAAGAACTCACTGCATTTTGCATTGGAAGGAGATGCGAATAGATCTTAGGAAGGCCGACCTCCACTTATGAAAAACCTGCTCCGCTACTGAAGGGTTCAGAGACCACTCGTAAGGCATCAGGATAGATCTACTGAGCCTGTCCACTAGAATGATGGACTGTCCTGGAAAGTGCGCTGCCAACAGAAAATGCTGGTGGTCACCCATTCGCACACTCTCATGGCCTCCTGAAAAAGGAAATAAGATCTGGTTCCCCCTGGTTTGTTGATGTACCAGACCACCGACATACTGTCCATCTGTATAGCAATCGTTCCTGAGGGAAGATGGGTATGGAGAGTTTGCAACACGAGAAGCATTGCCATCATCTCCAGGACATTGATATGCAAATGGCTCATAGTGGACCATGTGCCTTGTAGTGTCCTTCCCGAGCAATGCCCTCCACCCCCAGCTGGGAGGCATCCATAGTCACCATGGTCTTGGGAAATAATGGGAGAAAAGGACGTCCCCGAACCAGATCCGGGGAAAGAATCCACCACCAAAGACAGTCCCTGCACACTCAAGAGATTTGAACTGGGTGAGGCAACAGATCATCTAACAGAGACTATTGAACGGAAAGGGTCCACTGAAGGATTCGCATGTGAAGGCGCGCCAAGGGTAAAAGACTGAATGTGGCCGCCATGGACCACAATGCCCACAATATAACTTCTGCCATCAGATTGTGAGTTTGAAGAACATGTAGCTTCAGACTGCGTATCCTGTTTGGAGTAAGGAAAAAGTACAGTTTTGTACCTACCATAAATGTAGATGTCCGATAGATATGCAACTGCAGTCATAACATATGGGTTGTCCTGTCTCAGGCAGCCCTCGGTCAGCCGGATTCCAAAGTCTGGGTCTGACGTCGGCTGATGTCGCATTTCTCTCCGATGTCAGAGCGGCAGGAGTACATAAGCATCAGCCGACGCCATCTTCTTCAGTGTTTCTTGCCCCAGATGCCAGGTGCCCTCCAAGGAAGGCTGTAATCAATTTGGAAGACAAAACAGGTTTCCAGACAAATAAATAAGCAATAAACAGATACACCATAACAGGTATCCCCAGCTAGGATAACAGGGAGAGGAGTGGACCCAAGGAATAGAGGGAAGGAGGGAGGGAACCGACTGCAGTTGCATATCTATCAGACATCTACATTTATGGTAGGTACAAAACTGTACTATGTCCTTCAAGAATGCAACTGCAGTCATAACATATGGGTTGAATACCATAGCTTAGCTGGGGGAGGTGGAATGCTCTAAGAAAAGGATGGTCTAGCTATCAATCCCTGCAGGACTGCCGAAGCAAAGCCTGCTCTGGATCTGGAATATAAAGGAAGGTTGTAGTATTTGGAGAATGTATGCACGGAGCTCCATGTAGCAGCTTCTAGAATGCCTTTTGTAGGCACCCCTCTTAAGAATGCTGCAGCTCTGGTAGAGTGTGGTCTGATATTGGCTGGTACACTCTTTCCATGGAAGGAATAACAAAATCTGATGCAATGTCCAATCCATTTTGAGATAGTCTGTTTGGAAATTGCTTTTCCTTGTACTCCAGGGGCGTAAGCTACAAAAAGCTGATCAGACTTCCTATTGGCCTTGGTTCTGTCCAGGTAGTAGCGAAGTTGTCTGTGAATGTCCAAGGTATGCAACAGTCTTTCCCCTTTGTTCTCAGGATTGGGAAAGAAAGTAGGCAGGTGAATTGCTTGATTTAAAGAAACCCTAGATACCACTTTTGGCAGAAAGCTAGGGTTGGTTCGTAAGGAGACCCTGTCTCTATGAAAGGTAATGAACGGTGGTATTGCCATTAGGGTCTGTAATTCCAAAACCCTTCTTGCTGAGGTAATTGCCAACAGGAAAGCTGTCTTCCATGAGAGAAATTGTAAGTCCACAGAAGCTGCTGGCTCAAAGGAGGGTAGAGTCAGTTTTTCTAGGACAAAGTTGAAGTCCCAAGCTGGTACTGGGGCCTTTCTTGGTGGCTTGATATTCTTGATTCCCCTAAGAAATTGCCTTAACAAAGGATGTGAGAACACAGGTGGATCAGTGTTGTATCTAGCTGAAATAGCTGAAGCATGTATTTTTATAGAAGAATATGAGAGTCCATTCTGTAGCATATCTGCCAAGTATTCCAGGATGAGTGGGATGTTCTATAATGATGCATCATGACCCTTGCTGGTATTCCAAATGCTGAATCTCTTCCATTTTGCTGAATAAACCTTTCTGGTGGATGGTCTGCGGGCTTCTGTTAATATCCGCTGAACTTCCTTGGAGAGAGATAGATTGAGGTTATTCAAGGAATCTCCCAAGCTGTTAGCTGGAGCGTCTGAATGTTGGGATGTACTGTCTTGAAGTTGTTTTGAGTCAAAGGATGGGGCCATTGGGGAAGGGCCCATTTTTTGTTGTGGCATATGCTCCGTAGTAGTGGATACCAGTGTTGTCTTGGCCAGTCTGGAGCTATTAGGATCCCTTTGGCTTCTCTGCTTTGATCTTTAGTAGTACTGTGGTCATCAGTGGCAGAGGTGGGAATGCATACATTTTTAGGAAGTTCCAGTTGAATGAGAGAGCATCTGTTTTCCATGCTTGTGGATGATATGTCCTTGAACAGAACTTTTGTAGATGATGATTGAGGTGGGAGGCAAATAGGTCTACTTCTGGCCTGCCCCATGTCGAGGTGAGTCTTATGAAGATTTCTGGATGTAACCTCCACTCGTGGGGTCTAGGAAATTCCTGCTTAGGCTGTCCGCCAGCACATTGTCTTTGCCTGGAACAAACTGGGATTGCAACTGTATGTTTAAGCTCAGTGATTTTTCCCAAAGATTCATTGTCAGTCTGCAAAGGGGGTAAGAATGGGTGCCCCCTGCTTGTTTATGTACCACATGACAGTGGTGTTGTCTGTCCGTATTAGCAGGTGGCCTTGCTGAAGTTGTTGTCGAAAGGCCTCGATGGCATGCATTACTGCCAGCATTTCTTTTTGGTTGATATGCAGATGTGTTTCCTTTGGAGACCATTGTCCTTGAATACATCTGCCCTCCATGTGCGCCCCCCATCCAAGGTCTGAGGCGTCTGTGGTCATTGTTTGTGTTATTTGTGGTTTTTTGAATGACATACCTGTGTTTGCCTGGCTTACCGAGGCCCACCACAGAAATTCCTTTTGTAGGCATGGAATGAGCAGTATAGTTGTCTCTAGGTTGTTGCTGTGTTGAGACCATAAACCTTTTAGGTACCATTGAAGCTTTCTCATGTGTAGTCTTGCTAATGGAACCAGGAGAATGCATGATGCCATGTAACCCAGGGCCTGTAGGAATCTCCTTGCAGTCATCTGGGTGAACTTTGCCAAACCTTTGAAATAATGAGTTAACTTCTTTTGCTTGTCTTCTGTCAGGTAAGCCATTTGAGAGGTTGTGTCTAGATTGGCTCCTAAGAAAGTAATTTGCTGGGATGGCTGCAGTCTTGACTTTTGGAAGTTGACTGTGTATCCCAGAGCTTGTAGCAATTGAATGACATAATCCAAGTTTTTTGTCAAAATCAGTTTGTCGTCCGCTTGTATGAGGCAGTCGCCCAGGTAGGGTAAATTTGGATCCCCTGGAGCCTGCAATGAGCAATTACTGAAGCCAGGCATTTTGTAAATACTCTGGGAGCAGTAGATAAGCCAAATGGCAATGCTGAGAATTGATAATGCTCTGGCCCTGCAAGAAATCTGAGGTATCTTCTGCAGCTGTGTCTGATAGGGACATGCAGGTATGCCTCCTTGAGGTCCAGAGTAATCAGCCAAGACCCCTTGCCCAGCATGGGAAGGAGTTGCTGTAAGGTCAGCATTTTGAACTTTGGTACTATGAGAAAGGTGTTTAATGCGGACAAATCCAGTATTGGTCTCCATTGTGTTTCTTTTCTTGGAACAAGGAACAGTCTTGAGTAAAACCCCTGGCCTTGTTCTTGTTGTGGAACTTTTTCTATTGCATTGATCTGAGCAAGCAGAGAAATTTGCTTGAAGGCCTCTGCCCTCTGGTTTTGTGGTAGGTTTGGCATGCCTTGTTTCCTTGGTAAGGTATGAAAGTGGAACCTGTAGCCTTGGTCTATAATGTCCAAAATCCATTTGTCCTTTGTCAATCTGTGCCAACTGTCTGAAAACAGAGATAATTTTCCGCCCAAGGGAGCTTCTGTTTGCTCTTTGGTTAGCGGAAGTAGAGGAAAGTCATTGGGATTGTCCCTGTGGGGCAGGAGAAGCCCCTGTGTCACTTCTTTGGTTTGCTGGTTGCCATTGTCGTCCCCTGTAGGAACCTCTGTATTGTCCTCTTCCTCGGCCACGCCTGTTTTTGCCCCTTTGAAATCTTTCAGGATTAGGAAAGGACCAGTTTTTTGAAGGCCAATTCCTGCTGAATCTGGGTGGCTGAACCTGGAGGAAATCTTTGACTGTCTGAACTGACTTGGCTTTTTCCTCAATGGTCTTTAATACATCTTTAGCATTAGCACCAAAAAGCTTGTTCTTTTCCAAGGGTGCATCAAGAAGTTTTGCCTTAACATGATCTGGTAGAGGTTGTTCTTTTAACCATGCATGTCTACGAATGACCACCCCTGTCATAGCTGCCCTACATGAAGCTTCCAATGCATCATATCCACACTGAAGAAAGTGATTGCTAACTTGCTGAGAGTTGTGTACAGCCTCCTGCAAAGACTTCCTATCTAAAGGATCAGGAGAGGCCAACGTTTTCTGCAAATCATCTAACAGGAAATCCTGATATTGAAACATATGAGAGAGACAATTGAGAGCTCTTATAGATAAAGTAGTGGAGGTGTAAACCTTCTTCCCCATCTCTCTAATGACCTAGCTTCCCTGTTGGAAGGCAAAGGATTTTTGGAGGTGGTAGCTGAAACCCCTTTCGGCCCTTGTGAAATAGTTTCTAAATCAACAGCATGGGCCCTAAAGAAATGAGAATGTGTTTCAGGGACTCTATAGTATCTGTCCGGCTTGGCAGGAGCAGGAGGGAGAGTATCAGAGGTAACACTGGAGTCAGAGTATAGATCATCCAAAACATCAAGCACAGGAGGTATAGCTAAGGGCCTGTGTTGGGGCTTTTTAAGGAAGGTTCGAAGGCTTTCTGGAATCAGAATATTCCTGGCCTTGCCACTTAAAATATTCCCTCATGGAATGCAGAACTTCCCCAAAAGAAATATCCTCAGGAGGGGAGGCCGAGGGGATGGAGTCCTCTGCATCTGAGTCCTCGTAGGTCTGGAAAGGCTCTTCCTGGCTGTCGGAGTGTCCAGAGGCCTCAGAATCTTCATCTGAAGGGAGAGGGTCAGTGGGCTCAACCCTGGGCCTCTTATCAGGAGGAGGCTGGGATCCTCTCTCAGGATGGGCCTGGGAACCTCTGATCATGGAGATTAAGTCTGCTGCCATGGTCATGATTTGTGTTTCAGGAGTAGGCTGAGGTAAGGCTTTAGCAGTAAGGTGTTTGGTCTTGCTGGCTGCCTTAGCACGTGTGTAGGCCTTGATAGACATGGACATGGGAGGCCTAGCAGCTCCACGTGCAGGAGTGACCTTATCCACAGCAATGGACTCTGGCATTTCCTCGGTTTCAGTATCCGGAGGAAAATCAATAACTGGCGTCGGTGTGGTCTCCGGTATCGGTAATGCGGTGTCTTCGGTTCAGAGCGGTGAAATAACCGCCTCAGAGGGAACCGGGGCACTCGCGGTAGGTTTTGGCGTGGTGTCGGAGGAAGACGCGGGCTGAGGATGTCGGTCCCGGTCTTTACGTTTTTTAGGAGTCTGCGATGTCGGTAATTCCGACGGCATCTTGTAATCGAATTTTTCACCGAAAAAGTCTTCAGCGAACTCCACCCAGCGCCTGAGAGTGCGCTTATTGAAGCGAGCACAGGTGGCACAGGCCAAGACGTCGTGGTCTGGGCCAAGGCAAGGAAGGCAGTAAGAATGAAAATCCTTATGAGGTATTTGTTTACCACAAGACAAACAATTATTAACTTTTTCAGTAATTTCTGACATCGGCTGAGGCAAGAAAAGGTCCCCAACGGGGTACTCAGCTTTTTTGATGACTTCGGATCGAAGAATACAGGAGCTGACCGACCGGCACTTGCGAACTGCTTCTGCTTCGGGCACCGCGCGGCAAGAAAGACTGAAGAAGATGGCGTCGGCTGATGCTTATGTACTCCTGCCGCTCTGACGTTGGAGAGAAATGTGACATCAGCCGACGTCGGACCCAGACTTTGGAATCCGGCCGACCGAGGGCTGCCTGAGGCAGGACAACCCATATGTTATGACTGCAGTTGCATTCTTGAAGGACATCTGTTGTTTGAGTCATGTCTATCCAAGCCGCAATGTAGTCTGAGGTCTGAACTGGGGCCAAAGATGATTTGCTGAGATTGATGGTGATGCCTAACCTCTGGGCTAGTAGTAGAAATGAATCCCTTGCTTGACAAAGTTGATGCCTGGAAGGGGCAGTGAGAAGCCAATCATCCAGGAAGGGAAATATCTGAATGCCCTGGAGTCTCAAGTGAGCCGCTACTACTAACATCACTTTGCTAAACACCTTGGGGGCTGTGGTGAGAACAAAGCGGAGTGATCTGAACCAATGATTGGCCCCTGCCAGAAGTGGAGAAACCTTCAAGAGTGCCTGTCCATCTTGATATGATGGTACACATCGTGGAGATCGACTGAGCACATCCAATCATTCTGCAAGAATGGCCGGATAGACTTAAGGGTGACCATCCGGAATTTTGTCTTGGCCACTGACAGGTTCAGAGTGGATAGATCCAGAATTGGTCTTGGGTCCCCCGTTGTCTTTGGCACTAAAAAGAACCTGGAATAAATGCCTAATCCGGACTGGACTTGGGGGACGTGTTGGATAACTTGTTTTTCTATTAGCTATGCTATTTCGAGTGCTGCATCCAATCCCTTTGTGCGGAACATCCAGGAGGTGTTTCGGTGATTCGAGGAATGGGACTGAATAGCCTCTGGATATAATCTGCAACACCCAATGATCTATTGTGATGGACTCCCACTCTGTTACGTGTAGCGATTGATAACTGGCCCCTGACTGCATCCGGAGACAAGCAGTCGGACAACCCTTCAGGGTTGCTGCGTGTATCTGTACGAGAAGGGTTCTCGAGACCCATAATTTCTTGGACCCCTCTGCCTCTAGGGAAACATCTGTTGTATCCCCCTCTGCCCCTGGGGGAAGGTGAGTCCTGAGTGTCGCAGGTAAAAGAGTGAGATTTCCAGAACCACATCATCTTAGTCCCTCATGGATTCCTAGACAAGGATCACTGGTGTGAACGACCTGAGACGTACCTCCTTGGACTACATGAAAAGAGACATAGAGGAGCTCTCTGATTATGTAGCCCAGGCAGGTATGACCCTGACCTTGAGCAGTATCCTACCTTCACCAAGAATGATGCCACAATACAGAGACAAGATGTTCAGCTTTAATAATTGGCTTAAACTCTGGTGTCATTCAAAGGGGATCCAATGTTTGTCTGCCTGGGATGACATGCTGGACAAGCCACGCTGCTTCACAAGGGACGGCTTGCACCTGTCACCCCCTGGGCTTCCGGATATTGGCAAAGGCTCTTGCCACCCCCATACTGCCTTTTTTAGGCAAGGCTCAAATTCTAAACCTACCACCCTAGAACACAAAAAAGGAAAAAAACTAAGGGTAATGCTGCTCAATGCCAGAAGTCTCAACCTCAAGATGCACGCACTCGAGGCCCTTCTCAGTATGAAGAACATCGATGTCTGTGCTGTGACTGAAACCTGGTTCAAGGCTCCCGAGAGCACCCCGGCACTATCAGGTTTTACCTCATATCATGCGTTCCGGCCCCAAAATCCGGACAACACCAAGAAAGGAGGGGGGGTGTCTCTATTCATCAAGGACACCCACACCTCAAGGTTGGTGGCAACGCACGATGCATCAGAGACCATCCAGGTGCAATTAACCATAGGCAGGACTGCTCTGCAATTTGTAGCATGTTACAGGCCACCCTCTCAATCTCAGGAACCTCACATAGCTTTCCTGAAAACACTGGAGGGGATAAATGTATCTCCAAACACCATCATACTAGGTGACTTCAACTACCCGAATATAGACTGGGATCACTACTCAAGCCCCAACACTCTAGCCCAAAGGTTCCTAGAGTTCATAAACTCAAATGCCATGGAACAACTAGTCACCATCCCCACAAGAGGAGAAAACATACTAGATCTCATCATCACGAACATGGGGTCACAATGTTCAACACCGGAAGTATACCCCTCTCTGGTGAGATCAGACCATAAACTAATCTCACTGGAAGTCCACATCCCGCCCCCACCTGAGATAAAAAAGACCACAGTGAAGAACTTCTCAAAAGCCAACTTCACACTTCTAAAGACTAGTGTGGTCTCTTTTAAGGCCCCCGAGCCTGCAGAAACCATTACTCAAGCCACTGAATCACTTACAAATGCCTTCTACCAGCACCTACAGGACTGCATGGATCAGGCAATCCCAAACAAAACAAAGACTCTTTGTACCAAAGGCAAGCGTCCAGTCTGGTGGACCCCAGCCATAAACAAGCTCTACAACAAAAGGAGGAAGCTACTACAAGATAGAGCAAAATCCTTAAAAGGGAAGACACCTTTGATCACTATAAGTAAAAAACTAAGATCTCTCATAAAATCATCCAAGGCAAATTTTGAGAGAAAAGTCGCTAAGGACTCAAAAGACAATCATAAGGCCTTCTTTAGCTATGTTAGAAACCTGGGAGGAAACTCCCAGATATGCTCAGAATTACTTCAAAATGATGTAAAAATTACTGAACCTACAGACATTGCCAACATACTGGCTGACAGGTTCAGTGCAAACCCCCCCCCCAAAAGGTGAGATATCTATACCAGAGGATTGTAGCCCCCCAAACATCTCAAACGCTCAGGTGAGAACTGCTCTCTCCAAGGCAAAAAACACAGCATCCATGGGACCAGATGGTGTCCCGGTTGTGTGCTCCATGAACTCAATGAGGAATTAAACCCGCAGTTAGGGCAGCTGTTTAATCTTAGCCTCACCTCAGGATACGTGCCCAAGGAGTGGCGTACGGCAACTGTGGTCCCACTTCACAAAGGCGGTGCCTCCACCGACCCTGGAAATTACCGTCCATCAGCTTGACAAGCCTGATCTGCAAAGCTATGGAGAGGATCATAATGGAACTCATAAATAAAGACATAGGGGACTTGCAGACTTTGGATCCAACCCAGTTTGGCTTTGTCAAAGGCAGATCATGCCTTTTAAACTTGGTTGACTTTTTCGAAACAGTCACCAAGGCCACTGATGAGGGAAAGGCAGTCCACACAGCCTACCTCGACCTGGCAAAGGCTTTCAACACAATACCCCACTCAGGTATCATTGAAAAACTCATCAGCTTAAATGTAAACCCATACGTCACAAGATGGGTTGCAAACTGGCTAAGTGACAGAACCCACAGGGTCAGAGTTGCTGGCGCCATGTCAGACAAAGCCTGTCATAAGTGGTGTCCCACAGGGCTCAGTCCTGGGCCCACTCTTGTTCGGCATCTACTTTTCAGAAGTACAAGCAAACACAGGAGGGTTATGGCTGACAAAATTTGCAGATGACTGCAAACTGGGCGCCATAGTTGAGAACACATCTGACACAGATATCCTTCAGAAGGGTCTTATAGAAATGGATAACTGGTGCCAGAGCCATGGCCTAAAGTTAAATGCCAAAAAATGCATAGTCATACCCTTCAGGAAAAACAAGGTTACCCCTAGCTACCATATAGGCGGCAATCCACTAAGCACAGAAGAGGTCATCAGGGATCTGGGGACCCAGGTTGACAGTAACCTTTCGTTTGACACTCACGTTGCCAAAGTAGCTAGGAAGACCTTCTACATTGCCCACCTGATCATGAAGGGATTCACATCTAGATCAAGGGAGATCATCGTCCCCCTGTACTCATCACTCATCAGACCAATGATTGAGTACAATGCCCCATTTGGAATGTATCTGACACGACACCTGCAGCAACTGGAAAGGCTCCAAAAGTTCATCACCAAAAGGATAAAGGGTCTCAAAAATATGTCTTATGCTGCCCGACTGAAGGAACTCCAGCTCTATTCAGTCGCTTACCGTCTGCTCAGAGGTGACCTGTGCCTGACATACAAGGCCATGTCCAACCTGGAATTGATGAACATGCTTCACCTCAAAAAATCTAGATCCCTCAGAACTACAAGGGCGGGAGACTTAAACCTTGACATGGTTATTAATAGGACGTGCTGGAGGGACAGATTCATCACCCAGAGACTCCCTATGCTGTGGAACAAAATCCCGGTACATGTGAGGCAGAGCACCTCGCTGGCTTTGTTCAAGAGAAATCTTGACCAATGGATGGGAGATCGCAGATATACCCCAGGGATTATCTCAGTGTCACTGCTAGACAGAGGCACAGCAAAATAATGGGCATAGTATCCTTCAAACTAAAGGGGTGGCGAAAGCCACAAAACTCTGGGCTAGGCTTATAAATGCCCTTGGGCAGATAGCCTAGTATGAACCTATGAGAGGTGGAGAAGCAGAGTGCAACAGCAAACTCTTCCTGTCCTCACTCTGAACTAATGTCTCTTGTACTGACTTTCCAAACAGGGAGGAGCCATCGTACGGGGCATTGGTGAAGGAGATCTTAAAAGGTTTGGAGAACTGACAGAGCCAGAGACAGGCATCTTACCTAATGGCAACACCTGTATCAGCTGCTCTAGCGGCTCCCTCCATAGGATAGGGGAGGAGATGCACAGAAGTATTTGGACTAACTTCAGAGTGGTCATATGAGCAGAAAACTTCTTGTCCTCTGCAGACATGGACTCATGGGTCGACTCAGCATCTCCTTCACTAGGTCTCACTGCAGCAGAATCACATGTGCCATGTAATTTGGTGCTCTTACAGAAAAAGTCAATGAAGCGTAGACCTGCTTCCCAAAGTGGTCCATCGCCCTTGACGCTTGGTCCGGAAGATGAACCACAGAGCTCTCCTGAGCGATCTCTTTCCTAGTGGCATAAATCGGGGACCCCTTATTCCAATGTGACCTATCTGAAGGGGGGCTCAAACCTTTATCCGGGCACTTGGGAGATATCAGGTCCACTAATGGATCAGCGGGAGGGTACACCCAGAAAGTAAAGGGTCCTGCGCTACATGCCTCAAGGAACACCGATTTGTCCGAGGTTGGTTTCTAGGCAGACAACCCCCCTCGCTGCTGGAGGAGTTCCATGATGTCTCCAAAGGAGACATCCTCAGAGGGGGTGACCGGGGGAACCTTCCTCTTCCTCCAAATCGGTGTCTTCAATGAGAGACTCCAGTGGGGAGTCTAAGTATCTCCTTTTGCAGATACGTTTGCAAGGGATCTCCTCAGTGGGGACTGCTGGGAAGGACTCACCAAGTGACTTGCTGCTCCAAGTGGAAGCTTCCTGAGGCAAAATGGAGGCAGGTTGTCCCTGAGATGGCAGGATGGCCGGAACCTTACCCAAAACAGAGGGAGTTGGGGCAGAGTCAGAGGATGAGATGGTCAAGGCAGTCATACCCCTCTGACCTGAGGGAGCCAGAGCCGAGCCTCCAAACAGAGAGAAGACTGCACTCCGACACACTCGGAGCAGACAACATCCTCTCGGAACCAATGCTGAGGGTACGGCTCTGAAAGCTTGTCTGACCTGACCAAGGCTGTGGCCAACGTGGTACAAGGTACCATCGGCCTCAACCACGAGGGTCCGCGGATCCAAAGACTCCGAAACGAAAGGTCGGATTAGAGAAGGAGTAATTGGGGTGAAGAATGACTACATGCTCCCTGCTCCAGAGGGAGAGGGGGCAAGCAATACTCCCATCTGAATCTAAGTTTGGATGAAATTCCGCCTCATCCTGTCAATCTCCACTTCACTAAGGCTCCGGGTAGGCGGAGGGCCAGCTGGAGCCAAGCGATCTGGAGACCACTTTCTCGGCCTCTCCTTATTCGATTTCTCCCCTTTCCCGTACCTCTTGTTGGGAGTTTGAGTCCCAGAAGCCATGGACGTGGTAGAACCAGAAGCTGAAGCTGGGGACACCAGGACTACAATCCCCGAAGAGTGAAGGAGGTCTTTTAGGATTAATTTAGCCCTCCTGTCTTTCAGTGCCCTGGGTTAAACCTGGCACAGATGGAACAGGAGGTCTGCAGATGGGGTGCCCCCAGACACACCACACACAGTGTGGCCATCAGCTGGGCAGAGCTTATGGCCACACTCTGTACATGTTTGTTTCTGAATCCTGGTTGGGATTTTCAGACATGTTCCCAAGGCAGGCCCAGCACACTCACAAGCAATCACCACACAATCTATAGAAAAGAAGGTAGAGATTTTTTTTTTTTTTTTTTTTTTTTACCAACTACCATACAGAGGGCAGGTAGAAAGTAAGGAGAGAATTTTATATATATATATATATATATATATATATATATATATATATATATATATATATATATATATATATATATATATCTAGAGAGAGAGAGAGAGAAAGATGAAAACCCTAAAACAACTCACCACAATCACAATCACAGAGAGCTCAGACCATGATGTGGACTTTACAGGTGGCAAACGAGATCTGAAGGGAAGAAGGAGACAGGGGCATTATGGGTAAGGGGAGGAGCTTTGAACTCAGATCAGATGCCAGACATGCGGCCGAGTCGGATCCGATACGGATCCATAGACCTACAGATTGCTGATCAAGTGAAGACAACTACTTAGATATACTTTGAGTTTCAGTCTTAATATCCTTCAGAAAATGCATGCTAATGCAAAACCTGTTATTCTGGCAAATTTCTATATTTGTAAGAGCAAGAATTTAAATCTGTCTCTATTTGTGGGACTCTGACCCTATTAGTTTTGGCTTTGTTGAGATTTGTTTTGCTAGTAAGATTTCACAATCACAGAATGCATTATTCAGAGGCATGTTCGCCGCAATGGGGAAAGGCCTCATTATTGGCTAATCTGAATGATTTTGAATTGCCGTTATTACTGCAAGTGGAAATGAGCAACTTCGTGTGGTACTCACCACTGCTGGCCCATGTATCACACTGGCACAAGCACTCTCCCATTCACTTTCTCACATACACATTGACATGCCTCTTACCTGTCCCTTAGTGTACAGAATGTATCTGAAGTGTCATCTTATTTTTGTCCTTGCCTTGTGATAACAGATCCCTTAAGTCATTAATGGCAAACTGTTTATTTGTCTTTATAAAATGCACACTGATGCTACATCTGCTGCTCTATTAAAGTCCAATAATTTAAAACTGTTCTTGATTTTACAGATAATGCTTGATATTAACCTATCATACATGTCCTATTCCCTTGTAACTTGTTGATCTTTGCAGTCAGTGAATAATTCAAGGGATTAGACATTCATATTTCTTGTAGATTACATTTCAGCATAGTCCTTCCACATTAACATTGAGGGCAGGGCACAGGTTTGTCAAGCTGCCTTCTGTGCAGAAAGTGCAAGATCTGAAACTTCCAATTTTACTTTAACTTGCTTATTTATTCATTTAGCTATCTTTGTTTAAAGACTTACAGTAACATGTTAAGTGTACTCCAGGTGTCTATTGGCATAAAGGACTACTGCTCTGCTAAGGAGCTAGGTGTGTTCTGAGGGCACACAGTTTGAAACTCCCCCCTTTTACTTTAACTTTGTTTTCCAAGACTTAAGGTAATATGTAAAACATCCCTGTTGTCTAGCAGTAATGCAGAGGGCTAACACTCTGCAGAACTGGCTAAGTGACACAGCAGATTAAGGAGCTGTTAATAAGCTGTTTCCTGTGGCCCAGGGTTTGATTCCCTCAGTCTATAAAAATATTTACAAAATACAGTATACATGAGATAATATAAACATGCATTAGATTGCCTGGAATTCCCAAATGTAGCATGACAATTTACAGATGTTATTTACAAAAAAGGCAATAAAATGATGTTAAAGTCATTCATATATCTCCGCTACCATAAGGACTTAACCATATGGAAGTAATAATTAACTCAGAGTTTAAGAAAAAGCATACAGAAGTACCACACATCAAATCTTAGTTCTTAAAGGCAACAGCATGTACATCAGTAATCAGAGGGGAAGTTGATGGAGAAACCAGATGATAGAAAAAGTATGAAGAGAAAACAAAAAAGGGGAGGTGGCTATGGGTAAAAGGAAAAATGTAGAGATTTTTTTTTTAAATTTGTAATTGAGAGGACAATAATAGTAGTGGTTAGAAGTGGGAAAAGAAGGGAGGGAGGTAAATATGAGTAGTGGAGAAATTAAGTGAAACGGTATTAAGATTTAGAGTTCTGTAGCAAAAATTACATATGAATTGAGAAGCGGATGTATGCAAAGAAGGTCAGGTGATTAAGTTCACAGTGGTTATGTACAGGAGCAAGTCCAGCTATTTGTAAAGTGGACTTTTATGGCAATTTTAAATGGGTGGGGCTGTGTAATAGTACAGTTGTGTACACTTACCATAAAATGTAGATGCTCGATTGTATTCACTGTTGCAGTCATCACTTGTGGGTTATCCCTGCTGGGTAGCCCTTGGCTGGCATACGTTTAATAGTGCGCTTGTTAAACCTAGCACAAAACTGAAAACCAGTGACGTCGTGGTCTGGGCCTAGGCATGGAATACAATAGGAGTGGAAATCCTTATGAGGTATTTGCTTCCCACAATAAATACAGTTATTAACTTTTACTGACATCGATCTGAGGCAAGAAAAAGTTTCCCCAACGGGGTACTTAGCTTTGTAGAAGACTTTGGTACTGGATTCGGAATGAAAATCTCAGGAGTCGGCCGACTGGCACTTGCAAACAGCTTCTGCTTCGGGCACCACGCAAGAAAGACTGAAGAAAATGGCATCGGCTGCATCTTATATAATCTTGTCGCACTGACGTCAGGGAGGAGGCGACAGCAACTGACGCTGGACCAAGACTTTGGAACTCAGGCCAACTAGGGAACCGCCTGATGGCAGGATAACCCAAGTGTAATGACTGCAGCAGTGTAACACGATGAACATCTGGAAGTGTTGTGTACCTGCTCTGAATCGCAGGAAACTCCTGCAGGACTTCCTTATGGGAATATGGGGGTAGGCATCCTACAGATCTAGGGTCACTAGCCAGGCATGTGGCATCAACATTGGTAAGAGTTTGTGCAAGGTCAGTATTTTGAATTTTGGTACCAGGAGGGACAGATTCAGAGTGGGCAGGTCTAAAATGGGGCGCTACGTGCCCTCCTTTGTGGGTACCAGGAACAGTCTTAAATAAAATCCTTTTCCAGCCTGTTCCTTTGGTACAAGTTCCACAGTGCCTTGGGATAAAGCTTTTGTATTTGACAGATGGCTTCTGCCCTCTGATTTGCTGGTACATCTGGGAAGCCTGAATATCTGGGTCTTTCTTTGAAAGAGAAGCTGTACCCGCTTGGTAATAATTTTCAGGACCCATAGATCTGAAGAGATGTCCTGCCAATTCTCTAGGAAGAGGGAAATCTTCCTCCTAGTCTCTGTGGGGAAGAGGGGGGTGTGGAGTCATTGTGAGTCCTTGGAGAAGGCATTGCAGTGGTCCAATGTCTGCATCCCTGTTGGCCTTGTGACTGGTGCCTTGTAGGGCTGTCCCTGTGTTTCTTCCTTTGGACGGGCTTTGTTTGAGCAGGAAAAGACCAGTGTTTTGTGAGGAAGTTCCTGCTAAACCTGGGAAGCTGAACTGCAAGAAATCCTTCAAAGTCTGCATAGACTTGTCCTTGTCTTCCATTTTCTTAATAACCTCCACAGCTTTGGGTCCAAACTGCTGGTCCTTACCCAGAGGGGCATCTAACAATTTGAATTTTACCTGGTCAGGCAAAGGTTGTTTCCTTACCCAGGCAAACCTTCTGATTACAGATCCAGTGACTGCGGACCTGCTGGAGGCCTCCGAGGCATCAAATCCCACAATGCAGGAATGTTTGGCTACATGGGAGTTGGAAATTATAAGATCAGGTAGTACTGCTGTCTGGTAGGTCTGAAATGTTTAAGTAATTCCAGTACATTTTGCTAGTAATTCAGCATATGGAATTGACAATTCAGGGCCCTGATGGCTAGGGTAGCAGAAGTGTAGACTTTTTCGCCTAAACTATCTAATGCCCTGCTCTCTTTGTCAGCTGGAATGGGGTTTTTAGAGGAACTAGCCCTAGCCCCCTTAGGACCCTGAGTAATGACCTCTGGGTCAGCAGTTGGGTTTTAAAAAAAAATACTTGTGGGTGCCTTGCACCCTGTAATATCTGTCTGGCTTCCTGGGTGCAGGTGGGAGAGTGTCAGGGGTGAGTGCAGACTCCAGGAAGATATCTTCCACCACATTTAGGATAGGGGGGAATGGCCAGAGGTTTATGCTGTGGCATGCTTGGGTACGTTGGCTTCCTCTAATAAGAATGATTAAATCCTCTGCCATTCTGAGCAGCTGCTGGGACTGCATGGCAGGTTGGAAGGGAGGAAGCCAGAGGCTGGGTCCCTGGGATGGGGTCTTTTTAGGTGTAGTCTTGTCTTGTGCTTAGAGGATTCAGAGGCCTTATACAAAGTTAGCTTAACCAGTGGCGTGGTTTTCAGTCATCAGAACTGTCTCTGCGGAAGCCGGTGCCTGCGAAGCGGCTCCGGACCTAACTGCATGACTGAGGCCAACGTCCCAGCAGGAGAAGACTGATCCGGTGGTGTACCTGACTACAAACTAGTCTCGGTAGAGGCCTGCAACTGTTTCTCAGCTGGCGTCAGGGGCTGCGAAAGTGCCTGAGTTCAGCCACCAAATTAAGAGAAAGGCTGGCTGGCTGACTTTGGACCGCAGTCGTCTGCGGGCTTAACTTTGAGGCTTTTCCTTTTCTTTCTTTTTTCTAGGAAATTCCACAGCCACCTGACTGGCCGACGCCATCCTGCTATGAGAAAAGGAGTCGCTGAAGTGCCTAGCTACAATTTCAGCTCTTTTTCTAATAGTTCTAGCATTAAACAGGGCACAGAAAGTACAGTTGTGTACACTTACCATAAATGTAGATGTTTGAGCGTATTCACTGATGCAGTCATCACACTTGGGTTATCTGCCTGCAGGTAGCCCTCAGTCGGCCTGAGTACCAGAGTGTTAGTATTTCTGCGTCGGATGCTGTTGCTTCTTCCATGACGCCAGGTTGTCAGGGGTATAAAACAGGCAGTTGACGCCATTACATCAGTTTTTCTTGCCTCAAAAAGGGAGCTGGTATATGGTGGGGACCAAGACCAGTAAAAAGTAAATACCAATGCCATTAGGAATGGCCAAAGAGAGGAGAGGTAGAAAGATAGAGAAAGCCAGGGGGCTGGAGGGAGGGAAACCAGGACTGCAACAGTGAATACACTCGAACAACATTTATGGTAAGTGTACACAACTGTACTATGTTCTTCATGTTTCACTGTTGCAGTCATCACACTTGGATTGATTCCCAAAGCTGAGGAAGGGTGAAGGCAGTCAAGAGGTGTTGGGGCTGCCTAGTAGGCCTTGCAAGACAGCTGTAGCAAATCCAGCCCTGGATTTAAGAAAGATAGGTAAGTGGTAATGCTTGGTGAAGGTGTGTACAGAACTCCAGGTTGCAGCTTCCAGAATGTCCTTGGTAGGGACTACCCTGAGAAATGCTGTAGAGGTGGAAGTTGCCCTAGTGGAATGTGGTCTGATCCCCTGTGGGGTAGGTTTTCCAAGATGCTTATAGCAGAAATGGATGCAGTGAGCTATCCATTTGGAAATGGTTTGTTTTGAAATGGCCTTACCCTCTTGTCCCTGTAGCAAAGCTGACTAGCAGCTGGTCAGATTTTCTGTAATGCTTAGTCCTGTCAAGGTAGAACCTGAGCTGTCTGTGCATGTCCAAGGAGTGCAGGATCTTTTCCCCTTTATTCTGAGGATTAGGGAAGAAGGTTGGCAAATGGATGGATTGGTTTAGAGCCACACTGGACACCACCTTAGGCATAAAGGATGGGTTGGTCCTGAGGGAAACCCTGTCAGCATGGAAAATAATGAAGGGTTCCACAGCCATTAGTGCCTGTAACTCAGACACTCTTCTTGCTGAAGTTATGGCTAAAAACAAGGCTGTTTTCCAAGAGAGGAATTTTAACTCTGCTGAGGCAGCAGGTTCAAAAAGGGGGTAGCGTGAGCTTTTCCAGTAAAAAGTTAAGGTCCCAGGCAGAGGTGGGTGCTCTCCTAGGGGGCCTTAAGTTGTTAGCTCCTCTCAGGAACTGTTTGATGAGAGGGTGAGAAAAAAAGAGGTGGCTCAGTATTATAATGAGCTGAGATGGCAGAGGCATGAATCTTAATGGAGGAGAAGGATAGGCCTCTATGGATTAGCTCTGCTAGGTAATCCAGAATTAGAGGTAAGGAGGGCACTGCTGTGTCCTTCCCTTGAGACTGATTCCAAGAACAATATCTTTTCCACTTTTCAGCATAGGATTTCCTAGTACTAGGCCTTCTGGTTTCAAGAATGACGTCCAGCACTTGTTTGCTGAGGGTTGTTGATGGTGTATTCAAGGGATAAGCCAGGCTGCAAGGTTTATGCTTTGCAATTGTGGATGCAAAATCTGTCCCTCCTGCTGAGACAGCAGGGTAGGAGTCTGGTGAAGATGCCAGGGTGGCACTGTTGTCAGGCTGCGTAAGAGTGGGTACCAGTGGTGGCATGGCCAAGTCTGGTGCAATACTTGCCCTTGGCCTGTCCTGTTTTATCTTGTGTAGTACTCAAGAGAAGGGGCAGAAGGGGGAAGGCATAAATTGAGAGTTTTTTCCATTGAAAGGATAGGGCATCCACCTTCCAAGGCCCTGCTGTGAGGGTTCCTGGTGCAGTATTTGCTCAAATGGTGGTTCTCTGGGGCGGCAAAGAGGTCCACCTCTGGTGTCTCCCACCTCTGGATCAGAAGATTGAAGGTGATGGACTCCAATTTACACTTGTGTGGGTCTAGGAGATTTCTGCTTAAGTCATCTGCCAGTGAATTTTATTTGCCTGGCTGGAATTGAGCTTGTAGATGCACTTGGTTTCTCAAGGCTGTGTTCCACAGGGCCATGGTTAACCTGCAGAGTGGGTAAAAATGGGTTCCCCCCATGCTTGTTTATGTACCACATAACTGTGGTGTTGTCTGTTTTTATAAGCAGTTTCCTGGAAGGATTAGGTATTTGAAGGCTGTCAGAGCATTCTGTACAGCTAGCATCTCTTTTTGATTGATGTGTAGGAGAATCTGGCCTGGGCTCCAGTGGTCCTGAATGCATTTGCCTGCCATGGGAGCCCCCTATGCATAGTCTGATGAGTCTGTTGTCAGAGTTTGGGCGGCGAGGGGTTGAGAGAAAAGCAGTCCCTTGTGGTTGCATGTTTCTGCCCACCAAAGGAACTCTGTCCTTGACAAGGTATGATAGGAATGACTGTTTCCAAGTCCTGAGAATGTTGACTTTTTAAGTACCATTGAAGTTTCCTCATATACAGTCTTACATATGGAATTAGTAGAATACATGAGGCTATGAACCCTACGGCTTGCAGTATTTTTCTTGCAGAAAGCTGGGTTTTGGTGGCCATTTGCTTGAAGTAGTTTGTCAAATAGACCTGTTTTTCTGGAGTGAGAAATGCCATCTGAGAAGTTGTGTCCAAGCTTGCTCCCAGGAATACAATCTTTTGACTGGGTACCAGTTGTGATTTCTTTTCGTTGATGGTGTACCCCAATGAAGTGAGAAGGCTTTTTACAAATGCCAGGTGCTGAAGTAGCAATTCCTGACTGTTCGCCTGACTCAGGCAGTCGTCCAAGTATGGGAAAATTTGGATATTTCTCTGCCTGCGGTATGCAATGGCTGGAGCCAGGCACTTTGTGAATACTCTGGGCGCAGTAGATAATCCAAAGGAAGTGCAAAGAATTGATAGTGCATAGAGCCTGCAGGGCATGCCCTGAAACAGATATTTCCTGCATGACTCCCTTATGCGGATGTGCAGATAAGCTTCTTTTAAGTCTAGAGTGACTAACCAGACATCCTTGGCTATCATAGGGAGAAGCTGTTGCAGGGTAAGAAACTTGAATTTTGGGATCACCAGAAAGGTGTTGAGAATTGAAAGATCCAGGATTGGGCGCCAGGAGCCCTCTCTTCTGGGCACCAAGAAAAGTCTGGAGTAGAAACCCTGACCCCTTTGTTCTACTGGAACAAATTGAATAGCCCTGACACTGAGCAGAGAAAGTACTTGCTTTTGGAAAGGTTGAATAGCTCTGATACTGAGCAGAGAAAGTACTTGCTTTTGGAGCTTCTGCCCACTGGTTTGGAGGAAGGTCTGGAAATGCTGTTGGTGTTGGCAGTGAATGGAAATACAATTTGTACCCCTGGGATACAATGTTTAGGACCCATCGGTCCCGAGTAATGGACATCCAGTTTTTTGCATGAAGGACAAGTTTTCCTCTTAGGGGCACAAGTTATTGGGCAGGGCTGGGAAGGATAATTGAAAAGTCATTGTGAACTTTTTCGATAAGGGGGCGGCTTACCACTCCCTGTTTTTGGGGGTGGGGGCACTCCATTGTTTAGATCTCTGGATACCCTGAGACTGTAGTCTGGGTGGCCTGTTTCCCCTGGGTATGGTCTGGGAAGGTCTGGAATGCACCAGTTTTTTTGAAGGCCAATGCCTACTGAATCTAGGTGGTTGCACTTGCAAGAATTCTTCGACAGTTTGCATAGATTTAGCTTTTTCTTCCATCTTTTTAAGAACTTCTTCTGCTTTGGTGCCAAACAGTCCTTATTTAAAGGAGCATCTAGTAATTTGGATTTGACATGATCTGGCAAGGTTTGTTCCTTCAGCCAAGCATGCCTTCTCAGTACAGACCCAGTGACTGCAGCTCTGCAAGATGCTTCTAGGGCATCAAAGCCACACTGCAAAGTATGCTTACTAACTTGGTTTGCAGAATGCATTAGCTTTTGTAAATCTTTATTTTCTGCACAATCTGGAAATACCATTTTTTGTTTAATTAGTTCCATAATATGTTGCTGGTACTTCAACATGTGAAACTGGCAATTCAATGCCCTGATTGCAAGAGTTGCAGAGGTATATACCTTCTTACCCCATCTGTCTAAAGCTCTGGAATCCCTGTCCAAAGGGGTAGGATTTTTGGCTGAAGTAGCCTTGATACCTTTAGGTCCCTGGGAAATGGTCTCTGGATCCACAGTAGGATTCTTAAAGTGAAATTTGTGGGAATCAGGTACTCTGTACTACCTGTCAGGTTTCATGGGGGCAGGGGGTAATGTATCTGGAGTAAGACTAGATTACATAAAAATATTATCTACAACATTCAGGACAGGTGGTATAGCTAGAGGCCTCTGCTGAGGCAACTCTAAAAATTTTCTGAGTCTCTTTTTGGACTGAGGATAGCCTTGGCATTCCCAATGGAAATGTTTCTTAAAGTATGCAAGGTTTCACCAAAAGAAAAAAAACTCTGGAGGGGAGGCAGAGGGAATGGATTCCTCTGCATCTGAATCCTCATAGGCTGATAAGGGCATATCCAGATAATCAGAAGGGTCAGAGTCATCGGACTCCTGGTCTGTAGAATTAGAAGGAAACTCGATTCATTGTCTCTTAGCAGGGGAAGGCTGGCTTCCCCTAATTAAGGCAATAAGGTCTTCAGCCATTCTAAGCATTTGTTTTTGTGGCATGGGAGCTTGAGCATGCACTTTGGTTGTCTGTTTTCTAGGAGTAGTGCGTACTCTTGGCCTAAGAAACTCAGCCGTTTTGGCTAAAAACAAAGTTGTTGGTTTATTTGAACATAGGTAGGCTGGAATAAACCCTCAGAAGCCGGTGCCATCCAAGATAGAGACATCTGCAGGTTCCATAGTCTAAGCAGCATCTCGCGGCATACCAGACTCCGCATGGGTCTCAGCAGAGGCCTATGAATCCACAAAAGCGGGCATCAGGGGCTGCAAAGGCACCTCACTGAGTACAGGTGGACTGGTGACTAGCTTAACGGATGGGTCGTCGGCAGTTTTGGACCTATGCAGGCTGTCTCTATCTTTAGGTTTTTTCAGAAGATGGTAGTCAGATGGCTTATCGAAGCCATTTCGGAATACAGAGAACAAGAGCAAAAGAATTTAGCAACAAAGATAGCCCGATGAATGGTTCGGGCGTTAAGGCACAAAACCGACAACGAGGGACATCATGGTCTGGACCTAAACAGGTGACGCAGTAACAATGAAAATTTGAGGTATTTGCTTTCCACAGGCAAGAGAATTAACTTTTTCTGGCATCAGTTAGAGCAAGAAAAAAAGGGATCCCCAATGGGGTACTTCGCTTTAGGAGACTTCAGGATTATAAACTCGAAAACAAAAATTTCAGGTAGTGGCCGACCGGCAGTAGCTCCTCCATGGCAAGAAAGACTTATGTAATGGCATCGGCTGCCTGTTTTATACCCCTGACAACCTGACGTCATGAAAGAAGCAACAGTATTCGATGCAGAAATACTAAGACTCTGGTATTCGGGCCGAATGAGGGCTACCTGCAGGCAGATAACCCAAGTGTGATGACTGCAACAGTGAAACATGAAGAACATCGGACATCCATGGACGTTGTGGTCTGGGCCTAGGCAGCCGACATAGAAGGAATGAAAGTCTCAGTATGGGATCGTTTTTCCACAACTGAGACAATTGTTGACTTTCTCTGACATCTGAAAAAAGCAAGAAAAGGCTCCCCAATGGGGTAGTAGATGGTTTCTCCCTCACTCTGGCAAATGGCCAACCGATGCACTCGTGAAACTGCTTCTGCTTCAGGCTCCACGGCAAGAGAGACTGATGTAATGATGTCGGCTGTCTCCTTTTATAGCCCTGATGACCTGACGACAGCCTCAGTACCTAGACAGCCTATGCAGGAGGGGAATCCTTTACTCTGGTATTCGGGCCAGCCGAGGGCTACCCAGCAGAGATAACCCACAAGTGATGACTGCAACAGTGAAACACGCATGGATGATAGTTGTATAGGGTTTCACCAACTGATTTTTTTAGGTTTATAGATATCAAGGAGGTTTCAGTTGGTGCTTCTAAGTTTTCTGGTTGGAAAGTAGTAATTTAAGATGTTGGAAAAGTTAGGGCAGAAGGAGGGTTTGTAGAGGATGGAGTGGATAATATTACGTTGATAGAAAATAAGTTGATTGGGGAACTCAAGTCAGTTCAATGTTTTCAAGGCCAAGTAGTGATGGGATTTAGGTTGGGTGCTGGTGTCAAATCTACCTATTTTGTGATATGTATTTTCCATCTTATTTAGTAGTGTTGCCTGTAGGTTAGTGAGGATTTGGGAGGCATAGAAGAGGCGGGGGTAGGAGATAAGCAAGAGAGAGTAACTGTCTTTCCTTTAGTGTGAGATACCCTTTGTTACAGTATAAGCCAAGCTTTTGGTTAGTATTTTTGATACAGTAATTTATAGGAAGGTCGAACTTTTATCATCAATTATGACCCCTAGTAGTTTGGCAATGGATTCAACATTAATGGTGGTGTTGTCTAAGAGGTAATAGTGAAGGCTGAGGTGTTATGAGAGTGTGATTTAGGCAGAAACAGTAGTAGTTTAGTTTTCTTAGCATTGAGTATTAGCTGCTTATTGGTTAGCCAGGTTTCAATATTCATGAAAGTTTGCTGGGTTTTGGAAAGCAGGTCTGAGAAATAATCAGAGGAACCAAATCCTCCACTCCACCACCACGTCAAAAAAAAAAAAAAAACAAAAAAACCTCAACTTTATAGCGCACTATGACCTCCAATAGTTCTTCTCACCAGAAAGAATAACATATTGTTTACCACAAATGTGTTTTCCACTCGTTTTCCGTTTCACTTCTTTTGGTTCTGTTCCCCGATTTGTCGCCATCTTTCTTCCCTTAATATGATAACTTTTAGTTTTTTTTTTCTTCTTGCAGCTAGCGCTTTTAGCTAGTTATAAGAGGATAATGATCATATTCGGTCTGGTAGAAATAATCAGAGGAGGTGATGACTGTAGCATTCGCATACTGGATGAGAGTTGAGTTGGGGCAGTATTTATAAAGATTGTTAATAAAAATGTTGAATAGAAGAGGTCCTAAGATGGAGCCTTGGGGTACACCTGTGATGACTGGCAGAGGAGGGAACAGTGTAGAAAGCCATCTAACAGATTGTCGCCTATTGGACAGGTAGCTGCTGAACCAAGAGATAGTGGATGGGGGCAGATTAAGTTCTGTTAGTTTAGAAATGAGCAAAGAATGAGACAGTATCAAATGCCTTTGATAAGTCCAGGAATAGGCAAAAGACTAGCTTGTTACTTAGCTTGTTACTGTCTCACTGAATTGGCAGAAGCAATAAAAGTGGTGGAAGTACCATGGTTCGGTCGAAAAACATGCTGCGTAGGTGTTAAAAGGTTTTCTAGTAATAGGTGGTGTAATAATTGTGCATGGACACATTTTTCCATGATTTTTAAGAGTGGAGAGAAAATAGCTATAGGCCTAAAATTGGAAATTTCTGTAGATTTTCCTCCTTTATGGATGGGGATAGTATAGAACTTTTTTTTACAGATATATGGAACAGCAAATTCAGACAGTGAGCGATTTATCAGAATAGATATGGGGTACGCAATGGAAGAGGCGGCTACTTTTAGGAAGTATGGTAGCAAGTTGTCAGCAGACGGAGAGCATTGCTTTAGGTTCTGAAGAAGTTTTTTGATATAGGCAGTTGATACAGGTTGAAGACAAAAGGTGCTTTTTGGGGAATGGAGTGTTTTTCAGGGTGAGGGCTAGATAAATCAGAGACAAGGGTGGAGTTAGGAAGAGATCTGGAGCTAGAAGGCAGTAATTTACTGATGGTGTTGATGAAAAAGGAATTGAACTGGGTGGCTATATCAGTGGGAGACCGTGGTTAACTGACTTCCAGAAATCCCTAGGGTTACCTATTGTGATTAGAGATGGATTGTGAGTAGTAGTTTTTTTATCAGATACTATCATTTTTTTTAGTTTTGTTTCTAAGTTCTTTATATTTTTGTAAGTCTGAAGGAAATTTTGATTTAGTCCATTTTTTCCACGCACGATCTGTAACATGGATAGAGGAATGAGTGGTGTTGGTAAGCCAAGGGGAGATTTAACTCTTGTTGTTCAAAGAGGGGCAAGAGTATTGAGAATTTATTTATTATTTACTAATTGACATTTGTTGACCGGGAAAGTCCACTGGGCTTGAGACCCATTTTTCAGTGGAGGCCTGGGGAGACAAGCTCCAAGTACCATGAAAATCATTACATTAATTTGTAAAGAAACAAAATTATAATTATAAAGTAAGTGAAATAATACAGAACACCATCTAAACAGCAAATATGTTGTAAAAAGGCACAAAACAGTAAGAATGGAACATTAGCATTTTTCACACTGAGAAAACTCGGAGCTATAATATAGAACATTAAGGGGGTGGGAGGATGGCATAACAGTTAAGATGTTTACCTGGCAAACACAAGGTGCAGGTTTGATTCTCACATGGGGTAATTGCCTAGGCTTAAAATGGCCCACAAGGGGCAATTAGCCTAGTACTAACCTATGAACCAAAATATCCTGTTTTTGTTTATTTTGTTCTTTATTTCTTTGTTATTTATAGCACTTTGTGTACTGTGTATTTTTCTAGCTAGTTTCACTGTGTGTAAGGTATTAACTGGAAATTGTCCACTTTTATTAAGCATCTGTTGGGTTGTTTGTTTCTGATAACTTGTTGCAGTTAAACTCTTTTCTAGAGGCTCCTTTAGCTGTTTAAAACTTTCATTTAAAGGCTCACTGCTGCTTTTCAGCTGAGAAACATTTCTGCAGTTTGTTCTAAGTAGTGGGGATATTTGTAGCATTTCCCTATTCAGGCTTGTATTTGGGCCTAGTGTTTGTGGAGGCTGTGTGTCTGAGCGCATATTCAGGGACATCTTGGTTTAGCCAAAGCCATCAGGCATTTCAGTGAGAGAGAATTGTTTGAGGTCATTGGCTGACTGAGGTCACCTGGACTACAGCTTAGACTAAGCACCTCATTGGTTCTTTTGAGATTTCTTTCTTAAAAGCGGTCTCAGGTTTCAACTTTCTGTTACCTAAAAAGTTCAGTTGTGAGTGTTCTGCCATTTCACACTGAACTGGTCGAAGGAAGGACACTGAGGAAACTCGGAGCTATAATATATAACATTAAGTATCCTGTTTTTTATTTTGTTCTTTATTTCTTTATTTATAGCACTTTGTGTACTGTGTATTTTTCTAGCTAGTTTCACTGTGTGCGAGGTATTAACTGGAAATTGTCCACTTTTATTAAGCATCTGTTGGGTTGTTTGTTTCTGACAACTTGTTGCAGTTAAACTCTTTTTTCTAGAGGCTCCTTTAGCTGTTTAAAACTTTCATTTAAAGGCTCACTGCTGCTTTTCAGCTGTGAGAAACATTTCTGCAGTTTGTTTCCCACCCTTCCTCCCTGTTGGTATAGTGTTTTTATAGTTGGTGGCTTTGCAGTTGCCCGCCCCTAGTGTAAATTTGATCTGGGACCCTCCTCCCAGTCTAGTGTCATTACCTCATTCTACCCTGTGCAGGGAGAACATTTGAGAAGGCCAATCAGCTTAGTTTCTGCTACTCCTTTCTCTCTTTCCACTTAAATTTTTTTTATTTGCTTTTACTGTATTTGTGTTTCTTCCTACTTTATTTTGCTTTTGCGTCATCTTAAAAGTACTCAGTTGTACTTATTACTGCTTGGCGTAACTCATTCTACTAAGCCTTTTAGTTTAAGCACTTGGGCTTCAGACCAGTTGTTTTACATTAGGAAGGTTTGTGGCCTGCACTGTGGTGGCAGAACAGGTAGCTTACATCCTTCTAAGTTGGGAACTGCTGATTGAGGGCTCAGTGTCTGTTATTCTAAAAGTGTATTAATTCTGGTTTAAGCACTTGGGCTTCAGGACAGTTATTTTACATTAAGAGGGTTCGTGGTCTGCACTCTTGTGGGAGGAGAGGTTGGACTCTGCCCTTCTGAGCTGGGAATTTCTGGTTAAAGGCTTATAGTGCCTGCATATTTCAACTGCTTCTTAATGAAATAGGTACACCTTGTTTGCTGTAGCATAGACTAGATCCAGGCTTGCTGAATCTAGCCTTGTTTGTATAACTTGAGCACTAATCCAGGCATTCTTTAAAGTATTCAATTGTATTTATTACTGCTTGGTAGTAACTTGATTAAAGTGTAGCTATCATTCTAAGTCTTTTGGATTAAGCACTTGGGCTTCAGACCAGTTGTTTTACATTAGGAAGGTTTGTGGCCTGCACTGTGGTGGCAGAACAGGTAGCTTACATCCTTCTAAGTTGGGAACTGCTGATTGAGGGCTCAGTGTCTGTTATTCTAAAAGTGTATTAATTCTGGTTTAAGCACTTGGGCTTCAGGCCAGTTATTTTACATTAAGAAGGTTTGTGGTCTGCACTCTTGTGGGAGGAGAGGCTGGACTCTGCCCTTCTGAGCTGGGAATTTCTGGTTAAAGGATTATAGTGCCTGCATATTTGAACTGTTTCTTACTGAAATTGGTACACCTTGTTTGCTGTAGCACAGACTAGATCCAGGCCTGCTGAATCTAGCTTTGTTTGTATGCTTGTTGTTTGTTTGCTTGTTATTTCCCTGAAATGCTAATTCCACCAAAAATGCGGCTTTTCAGTGCTTCTGTGGATCCCTAGTGATATCTACATTGCTTACTGTACTTATTTCCTTGTTTCACCTGAAAGAAAGTTACTGTTTGTCGTTTTTGCATTTAAGTTACCTGGCACTTTGCTCATTAAAGAAGTCAGCACTAAAAAATTAAAAGCACTACACCATCACAAACTCTCCTTGAGTACCTTGTTCCCCATTGGCCCTTTTTTTTAATTATAAAGGAATTCCCAATACTATTCTAGCATGTCCAAAGGTCAGTTGTCAATCTCCTCTCCGGTCCAGCTGGGGAATCTGGGAATCTTGAGGCAATGTTACAACTGCCTCATGTACACAGACAACCTTCTCCTCCTCCCAACAAATTCCAACACATGTGAGAGATGCAACCATATAGCCAAACTGGAGGTTAAGCTCTCTCAACTCAGTACTGGCATAACCAGTCAGGAGGAGAAGGAAACCACACTCACTACAATTCCAGTCTCACATAGACCTACCACGACAGCAAACCAAACACAAACACAGAAAAACATACTCAGAGGCTCTAAATAAAAATCTGCCTAAGCAGCAGAGACCTCCAAAGCAGACACCCAAGCAACCGCTACCTCAAAACAAAACACGTGCAACACATAACTCACAAAGCCAGTCTGCCGAACAGTCACAGCCCTTAAGGCTAAACAAGACAACTGATACACTTGTAATAGGCGACTATCGTCAGGCACACTGACGTCCCGCTCACCAGGCTGAACAAGAAGGTCACGGTGAGCTGCCTGTCGGGTGCTAGGATCCGCCACATAACACAAGCACTCAGGTCACTCCAAGGCAAGTACAAATATGACTCAGTCATTGTCCATGCTGGTGTGAATGACCTGAGACGTACCTCCCTGGACTACATGAAAAAAGACAGAGGAGCTCTCTGAGCATGTAGCCCAGGCCGGTATGACCCTGACCTTGAGTAGCATCTTACCCTCAACAAGAATGATGCCACAATATGAAGACAAGATGATCAATTTCAACAATTGGCTTAAGTATTGGTGTCATTCAAAGGGGATAAACGGAAACGCGAACAAGTCCACTGATACAAATTTATTGTGTAAGCGCTTTCATGCACATAAACTTCGTGCACTTCTTCAGACACCAGATTGTAACCAGAAACTGCTTTTATAGCAGGACAATTAACACATAATTAATGCCATTAAAATATTTGATTGGTAATTAAAAAATGCAACTGCAATACATACTACTTGAGCACAATATGAAACGTCCTAAAACCTAAATAGTCACCCATTGCTTGAATCCTTATAATAAAAACAAACATTGAAATATAGGTTACTTACAAGGAAAAAAAAAAACATCACATACATAATAAAAATACATTATCTTACAAAATGTTAACATTAAAAAATATATATGTGATGGCTAGCGTTCTAGTGCTTTTAATTTAAGTAAACATTTGATCGAACAGGCTTCATTAATGCCAGGGTAGACATGAGCATTTATTTTCAACTGCCATAACAATTCCTGTTCCTCCAATTTCAAGTGCCAAGGACCTCCCCTAGGATTTCTATGCACTTGTTGTACTACCATAAATTTAAACGTGTGGGTATTGTGTTCAGAAATGTGTTTAGCCAAGGCGTTAGTGTTGTTAGCTTTTGATATAGCATAAATATGCTCATAAATACGCTGTTTGAAATGACATTCAGTTTTGCCAAAATAAAACGCAGAACACAATTGGCATAAAGCAACATATACTACGCCTTGGCTTTCACAATTAAACTTATCACAAACATAATATTTGATGCCCTTAATGTAAAAATATTGACCTGTTTGAATGTATTTACAATAATGACATCTGCCACATTTGTACATGCCCTTCTGAAAACTATTATTTTTCAAGGGTAATTCCAATAGTGTCTTTAAATTGGGACCTTTCTTGAAAACTATTTTTGGTTTAGCACCCAAGAGCTTATAAAGACCCTGTTGTTGCAAAATGATATCCCAATTATAATTCAAAATGTCATCAAGCTGACGTGACATGTCGTTAAATTGAGTTAAAAAGCTAGTCACATAATTGTTATTACTTAGAGGGGGAGACATTACATCCACGTTATTTTCTGAATTGATAGAACCACACGTTCTATTAATCTGGGTATACCCACTAACTAAAATGGGGCCTAATGCCCCATTACATCTCTTCTCTGTGACTTCCTTAATAATACATTGAGTCAACTTAACTGGATAACCTCGGCTAAGGAACATCCCTTTTAACTTGTTGCATTCTCTTTGAAAATAGTCATCATCCGAACACATTCTGGATGTCCTGACGAGTTGTCCCTTGACTATCCCTCTTTTTTGAAAAAAAAAGGATGATTACTTGAGAAATGCAAAAAGGAATTACTATAGAAGGGTTTCCTATATATCAAATATTTAAATCTATGGTGAACTGTGTCTTTAGATAATTGAATGTCCAAAAAGTTAATATGGTTATCATTGTATGAAAAAGTAAATTCTAAAAATGATGTGGAAGAAGACATTAATTCGATTAATTGCTTGGCATTACTAGAACCTTTCATAATAATAAAAATATCGTCTTGGTATCGAGTATACCAGACCACAAGGTTGTTGTAAACATAGTGTGGGAACATGAAAGTATGTTCCCAATATGCCATTACGGCGTTAGCGAAAGAGCCCCCACAAGGGGAGCCCATCGCAACGCCTGACTGTTGTAAAAAGTAATCACCTTTAAATAGAAAAAAATTATTCTTCAAAACCACATCCAACAATGAAATGATTAAATCAATGTCATTCCCTGGAACATGTTTCAGGTGTAAAAAATCTCTCACCCATTCCATACCTACATCGTGGGGAATGACAGTATACAAATCTTTGATATCTACAGTAAGGAATGCGTAGTCAGCTTCAAATACTATAGTGTTTAAATGATTCAGCACATGCCATGAGTCACGGCATATTTGAGGCTCTGACTGAAGAACCTCCTTTAGCTTAGTATCAACCCATTTGGCGCAAGCATAAGTAATAGACTTGCGCCCATCGATAATGGGTCTAAGGGGGGGATCCAACATATTTTTATGTAACTGGCGCACTCCAAAAATGACTGGAATTAACAGTGCTGGCATAAATAAATAGTGATACAAATCCAAAGGAATGCTTCCCTCAATAAATAAATCACTAAGAAAATTCTTAATGCGCTGGTAAGCCTGATTAAGCTCATAGAGTGAAACTTTACAATAATTAGAAGGAGCATTCTGGACATCCTATCCACATAATTCCATTCATCCATGAAAATAGCTCCCCCACCCTTATCTGGTTGCATAACCCGGATCCTATTTATTCTCAAGTCTTCAATAAATTGCTTCTCAATTCTAGATAAATTAACACCTCTATGCATATACTGTAAGTAATCAGAAATGACAGCTCTGAAATGAATCTCTGAAATTCGCCCGAATAAAGCGATGTTATTGTCCAAAGGTGGATTAAAAACACTAGCCCCCCGTTCATCAGAGAATACATTGCCAGAGTTACCAAACATAACCTTCAAGTTTAGTTTACGTGTATATACCATTAAATCACATAGGGTTCGTGCCAAATTCGGTTGAGAGTGTGGAACGAATTTGAACCCTTTAGTCATAAATTCAACTAGATCCTGTGATATGTGAAAAGATGTATAATTATACACGTTGAAGTCATTATTGATGCTCTTCAAAATATTGAGCTGTCCTGGTTGCTTAACCAAAGTTACCTCTTTCATCGGTTGTTCCTCTTCCGCTGGGGTCGTTGAGCCCAACTGGAGCTCGCCCTGGATGCAGTCTGTTTCCCATTGTTCCTGGGAAAACCCTGGTTAATAACTTGTTGGCCTTTAATATGACCTTTAGGCTGTTTTTGCTGGTGTTGTTGGAAAACACGCTCACTTCGCCTAATCGCACCATTGTTACTGTTGGCATCAACAGGAACAGGATATATGATGTCATCATTCAGTTCCCTGACCATATTAACGGTATCCATGGTTACAGGGAATGCTGATGTATGCCCATAGGGGCTTGATTGCATTGTTGGTGGGTTGGGATATGCCATATTCTGCTGGTAGGCTAATTGATCGACAAATGTTACTTTTTTTGGTCTCAGTAATTTTGACAAGTAGAGCATTGATACTGGAGAAAATTCTCCGATAGTCATATTCATATCTCTTGAAGTCAAAATCAGCCAGAATATCATTATTTAAATCATCAAGTTGGTTTTTCAACAGAGACATTTGTTTATCATACTGCTGGATGAGAATATTCAGAAAATCTATACCTTGCTTATTGAAAAATTCAATCAATTGTAAGTGGAATTCAGAGTTTTTTAAGGTGTCTGACGGAAACTTCCATTGCCGTAAACCCTTGGGTACAATTGCTAGCCGGATGCATTCTTTAAAATAAAGAATTTCCACTTGCAGTTTTTTATATTTCAATAAGTTTTGATCAAATTGTTTCAGTTTAGAAATAATATTGTTATTACTCTCCTCATGTTGAGAAGTATTACCCCCCACCACGTTGGGGTCAGACACTTGGAAAATATTAGGTGTACCTATAAAATCGTTAAAATTCGGTAGTGCATGAATACTATAAAAGCAGTTTCTTGTTACAATCTGGTGTCTGAAGAAGTGCACGAAGTTTATGTGCATGAAAGCGCTTACACAATAAATTTGTATCAGTGGACTTGTTCGCGTTTCCGTTTACTTGTTTTTTTGGTTTAAAGTTTGTTCGTTTGTTTTATTTTTCATTCAAAGGGGATCCAATGCCTGTCAGCCTGGGATGACATGCTCGACAAGCCACGATGCTTCGTTAGGGACGGCTTGCACCGGTCACCCCTGGGCTTTCAGATATTGGCAAAGGCTCTTTTCTACCCCCATAGTGCCTTTTTTAGGCAAGGCTCAAATGACAAACCCACCTCCATAGGTATCACAAGGGATAAGAAACTAAGAGTAATGCTACTCAACGCCAGAAGTCTAAACCTCAAGATGAACGCACTCAAAACTCTCCTTAGCATGGAGAACATTGATATCTGTGCAGTAACAGAAACCTGGTTCAAGGCTCCCCGAGAGCACCCCAGCACTACCAGGTTATACCTCATACCATGCTTTTTGGCCCCAAAACTTGGACCGAACCACAAAAGGAGGGGGAGTATCAATATTCGTCAAAGATATCCACACCTCCAGGTTGGTGGCACAGCACGAAGCATCAGAGATTATCCATGTGCAACTAACAGTGGGTAAAACTGCCTTCCAGTTTATAGCCTGCTACAGACCACCCTCCTAAACCCAGGAACCCCACTCGGCCTTCCTGAGAACACTGGAAAATATGAAGGTCTCTCCAAACACCATTATATTGGGTGACTTCAACTACTCAAACAGACTGGGAGCATTATTCTAGCTCCAACACCCTAGCCCAAAGGTTCCTAGAATTTATAAACTCAAATGCTATGGAACAACTTGTTACCACTCCCACAAGAGGGGAAAACATACTGGACCTGATCATCACCATCATGGGGACTCTATGCTCCAGACCAGAAGTGTATCCCTCACTGGTAAGATCAGACCATAAACTAATCTCACTGGATATTCACATCCTGACCCCACCCCCTGCCCAGAAAACCACAGTGAAAAACTTCTCTAAAGCAAATTTCACACTCCTCAAAACCAAGGTGGAATCCTTCAAAGCCCCCGGGCCTGTGGAAAATACGGCCCAGACTGCAGAATCCTTTATAAATGCATTCTATGAACACCTTCAGGAATGCATGGATCATGCAATCCCAAAAAAAACCAAGACCCAATCCTCCAAAGGCAGACATCCTGTCTGGTGGACCCCAGCCATAAACAAACTATACAATAGAAGGAGGAAGCTACTACATGATAGAGCAAAATCCCAAAAAGGGAAGGCATCTCTGATCAGTATTAGCAAAAAACTACGGGCACTCATAAAATAGTCTAAGGACAGCTTTGAGAGAAAAATTGCACAGGACACTAAGGATAATCACAAGGCTTTCTTTAGTTATGTTAGGAACCTGGGTGGGATTTCCCAGATATGCTCAGAATTGGTCCAAAATAACAAAAAATACACCGAACCCACAGACATTGCCAATATCCTAGCTGACAGGTTCAGCGCAAACTTCTCCCCCCCCCTCCCCACCAAAAGGGTAAATATCTATCCCAGCAGAGTGCTGCCTCCCTGACATCTCAGATGCTCAGGTAAGAGCCGCCCTCTCCAAAGCAAAAAACACAGCATCAATGGGACCAGACGGTGTCCCAGGCTGCATCCTACATGAACTCCAAGAAGAGCTAAACCCAAACCTAAAACTACTGTTCAATCTCAGCCTTACTACAGGATATGTACCCAAAGGGTGGCATGCAGCAACAGTGGTCCCTCTCCACAAAGGTGGTGCCTCAACGGATCCTGGAAACTATCGCCCCATAAGCCTGACTAGCTTGGTCTGCAAAGCTATGGAAAGGATCATCATGGACCTCATAAATAAAGATATTGGGGACCTACAGACACTGGATCCTACCCAGTTCGGCTTTGTTAAGGGCAGATCCTGCCTCTTAAACCTGGTCGATTTCTTTGAAACAGTCACCAAGGCCATTGACGAGGGAAAGGTGGTCCACACAGCCTACCTGGACCTCACAAAAGCCTTCGACACAATACCCCACTCAGGCATTATAGATAAGCTCACCAGCTTAAATATAAACCCCTATGTCACTAGATGGGTTGCAAACTGGCTCAAGGACAGAACCCACATGGTTAGAATTGCTGGAGCCATGCCAGACTCCAAACCAGTTACAAGTGGCGTCCCACAAGGCCCAGTCCTGGGACCTCTCTTGTTCGGTATATATTTCTCGGAGGTACAGACCAACATGGAAGGACTGTGGCTGACCAAGTTCGCAGATGACTGCAAACTGGGTGTCATAATAGACTCTCCAGCCGACACAAGCATCCTCCAAAAGGGCCTCATAGAAACAGACAACTGGTGCCAGAGCCATGGCCTCAAGCTAAATGCCAAAAAGTGTATAGTCATCCCCTTTGGCAAAAACAAAGTGCCCACAAATTATCACACAGGTGGTAATCCATTAAGTACAGAAGAAGTAATTAGGGACCTGGGGACCCAAGTTGATAGCAATCTCTCATTTGACAACCACGTGGCCAAAGTGGTTAGAAAAACATTTTATATAGCCCACCTAATCATGAAGGGATTCACATCTAGATCAGGGGAGGTCATCGTGCCTCTTTACTCATCCCTCATCAGACCCATAATTGAGTACAATGCCCCTTTTGGGATGTACTTTACCAGACACCTGCAGCAACTGGAAAGACCCCAAAAGTACCTCACCAAGAGGATCAAAGGGCTCAAACAGATGTCATATGCTGCCCGGTTAAAGAAACTCCACCTCTACTCAGTGGCATACCGCCTGCTCAGAGGCGATCTGTGTCTGACATATAAAGCCATGTCCAACCCGGAATTAACAGACATGCTGCACCTCAGAAAATCCAAATCCCATTGAGCTACATGCTCGAGAGACTTGAACCTCAGCACTGAAATAAATATGACATGCTGGAGGGACAGATTCATAACCCAGAGGCTCCCTTCACTCTGGAATAAAATCCCAGTCCAGGTTAGGCAGAGTCCCTCATTGACTCTCTTCAAGAGGAATCTTGATGAGTGAATGGGAGATCGTAGGTTTACCCCGGGTATCACTTCTCTGTCACTGTTAGACAGAGGCACAGTATACTAACCTCGAAAAAGGGCATAGCAAAATTCATTTAAAATGGGTGGCGAAAGCCAAACACACTCTGGCTAGACTTATAAATGCCCTAGGGCAGATAGCCTAGTATGAACCTATGAACCTATGTAGGAAAATTATACAGTTAGAAATATTGAAGTGTAGGACACCATCATTAAGAGGCAGTGAAAAGAGTGAAGACCAGTTAATAGAGGATAGCAGGCTATTTAAGTACTCTGGGGTGAAGTTGGTCAGTTTACGGAAAGTTTTATATTTGTGAGTACTAGTAGCATGGGAGGTATATCTATCTAAGTACTCATATAGGAGCATAGTCGCTAAGAGAGTTAGATAGGGATTCAGGTTTATGGTATGTATTGGGATGAGATACTAGTATCCAGTCAATAACTGAGTGCGAGTTTGAGAGTTTATTTAGGTGAGCTGCAGTTGAGATGACCTGTGAGACATTATAAAGGTTTATAGTTTGACAAGGGGAGTCTGTTTTCAAGTGATGCCAATTTATGTTGACATCCCCTAGGATGGTTGTTTCTGTAGTAATGTTATCTCAGAACCAGGATAGCATTTGTTCAAGGAGGGAGATATCACCAAGGGGGTATGTATATGGTGGCAACAGTTAAGATAAGGTGTTGAGAATTACATTAACTGACAGAATTTCAGCAAGGGAGAAGGAGGTAGAGAGGTGTTAGAAGAGGTTACTGTCAGATGGTCAGGGTAAAGTATAGCTGCTACTCCACTTTTTCTATTTATTCTATCCAGACATAATATGTTATAGCCAGATGGGAGAAATTAGTTAGAGTTATGTGGTTTGAGCCAGGTCTCTATGAGAATTAGGAGGTCTGGGGAGTGCAGGTCTATCCATGCATGTAATTCTGCAGTTTTAATCAGAACACTATGGATACTTACAGCATAAATTTTGAGGTGCTTATTAGTTAGGGTGGAGTTATAGTTTGGGTTGCAGTGGGTGTTGTTCGCAGATGAAGGGGGTCCTGGTTTAGGGTTTATGTCACCAAACTTTAATACAGTAGTGGCTAGTACGGAGGAAATCTGGTGAAACAGAAGTAGGAGAGGGGTTTTTTTTACTTTTGATTTATATGAAATGTTATTATGATGAAGAAAGTTAGCAGGTTGGAGAATTGGATGAGACCGTAGAGAGGGAGATATAGTAAAGTAGTCTCGAGTTAAATGAGGGTTGAGACGTTAAAGTACAGGTAGGAGATAGTTCTTGTGGGTTTAGCCTATGTTCAATTAAAGTAAGGTAGTACAATATAGAAAGTAAGTATAGGAAGAGTGTAAGGACAGACATTGGTTGGTTGAAAGGTACCTATCCCCAACTATCCCCCCTCTGCTATGACTACCCAGGCAGATATATACACACATACATACACACACAATATATATCTATATATAAACATGCACCTGAGGCCACTCATTTCTCTGCATAAATTCACACATGCAGCCACACACACACACTTCTCCACCACTACCCTGCACTAAATTTTTTATGCTTACCTCTAACATGATCTCACCCACTGAAAGAAGCGGGTAAACATTTGCTTTTGGCCATGTTCATTAACATGGCTGACCTAGGTAATTTACACAGCCAAAAGATTACCTCACCACAGGCCTTTCTGTAGGGAGAACATATAACTAATTAGTAAAGGCCACTTCCTTAGGCTAATTAGTATACGCCACTCCCTTAGAATGCCGCATTAGAATTTTCAGTAGGCCACAGGACCAGCCCACTACTGTGATGCACCACTTTGTGGTACAGCACTGTGGCAGTGCTGTCGCTGAATTGGAAATGGTTACCACTGGGGTAAAATGGGCTTATTTTCTCTAGGTAACCTTTCTGAATGTTGCCCAATCAGTACTCAGATGCTCTAAAATGACATAAAAATCTCAAAGTGGCATAAAAACTCAGTTGAGACACAGTAAGTATACAGTGATACTGGAACACATTGGTTATTCATTTAGTTTTCATTACTCGATAACTACTTGTCATAGTCCAGTAAGTGGTGCATGAAGTTCTGTCCACTCTCACATCCTATAAACGTTCAAGTGTGAGGGGTTATATGCATGTTCCATTCTAGTCAATCAAATTGACTATACATTTTATTCTGTTGATTGATGTAACAAATTCTATGCAACCAAACAATGCATGTTATTTAAGGGCACTAACTTTTACTACTATCTCATTGCATGGCTACTCAATTTTGCTCATTTTCACAACCACATATATTCAAGGGTGAGGTCATATGGATGTTCCATTCAGGTTAGTGATGTTGATTTCATATAATCCTGTTTGTCCTAATAACCTATGCTGGTTCCAATAACCTATGTTATCTGACACAATTTTCATTGTAATTGCCTTTGGACTCATATTACTATAGACAGTGCCTTGTGCATGTGTGATTTCTTCCCAACAATTATAGGAGTATATGCTTTCCAGCTAATGGAGTCTTGTACATCTTGTGTGATTTATTTCTACTGATTGTATAGGCAAATGTTTCCCAACTAATGGGCCTGCATATCTAGCTGCACTGCTATAGTTTTATTTAAACTCAGAAAATGGGTGAAAAGTACTTAGTCACCCTGTTGGAAATAAATATTTTCCAATAGGTAAAGCCCAGTAAAAAACAAGTCTGCTGCTTCATGTTAGCATATTAAGCTGCCATGAAGCCTGGACAGAAAAAAAACAAAAAACAAACGGGTGCTATTTTATCTAAATGCAGCTTTGTTGTTTAGAGTGTAAAATTAAAAAAAAAAAGTAAAAAAAGTCTGTATGCGCACAATAGAGAGAGGAGAGAGTGAGAGTGAGAAAAAAAAGGCCGCATACCAACTTCTTTGGACTGCAGCAGGCAGTCATCAGCAGGCACTGTTTAAAAAAAAAATTGTGAAACTTCAAAGGCTGTCATTACTGACAGACTATAATTTTCAGTGACCTCTTATTTTTTTTAGTCACTTGATCACAATGAGACATCTGTGGTATATTCAGTCAACAAAGTGGCTGTGTGTATGTTTTGTTATGTCTTATAGGTTCATAGGTAGGTACTAGGCTATCTGCCCGAAGGCATTTATAAGCCTAGCCGGAATGTGTTGGTTTTCACCGCCCCCTTAGATTAGTTCGCTGTGCGTCTGTCCAGCAGAGCCACTGAAGTGCTCCCTGGGGTAAACTTTGTTTCCCATTCACTCAAGGTTTCTCTTGAAGATAGTTAGTGAGGAGCTCTGCCCAATGTAGATTGGAATATTGTTCCAGAGCATGGGAAGTCTCTGGGACAGAAATCTATCCCTCCAGCACATCCTATTTATTGTTGTGGTGAGGTTTAGATACCTGGACCATGTGGCTCGAGGGGATATGGTTTTCTTTAGGTGGAGCATGTCCATCAATTCTGGGTTGGACATGGCCTTGTATGTCAGGCAGAGATGGCCTCTGAGTAGGCGGTATGCAACAGATTACAGCTGGAATTTTTTCAGTCGAGCTGCATAGGGCATCTGCTTGAGGCCAGTGATCCTCTTGGTGAGGCACTTCTGTGGTCTTTCCAGCTTTTCAGGCGTCTTGTAAGGTACATCCCAAATGGGGCATTGTACCCTATGATGGGTCTGATGAGTGATGCGTAGAGAGGCCCAATGACCTCTTTCGCTCCAGATGCAAACCCTTTTGTGATTAGGTGGGCCACATAGAAGGATTTTCTAACCACTTTGGCAATTTGATTATCAAAGGAGAGGTTACTATCTACTTGGGTCCCCAGATCCCTTATTAAGTCTTCCGTATTCAGGGGGCTATCACCTATGTGGGTACTTTGTTTTTTCCAACGAGGATGACTATGCACTTTTTGGCATTTAGCTTGAGGCCATGGTTTTGACACCAGGTATCTGTCTCAGTGAGACCCTTTTGGAGGATGTCTGTGTCAGCCAGAGAGTCAATTATAGCCCCTAGTTTGCAGTCGTCTGCTGAACCTGGTCAGCCATAGTCCTCCTGTGCTTACCTGTACCTCTGAGACGTATATGCCAAACAGGAGGGGTCCTAGGACTGAGCCCTGGGGAACGCCACTTGTAACCGGTTTAGAGTCAGACTTAGCTCCCGCAACTCTTACCATGCGGGTTCTGTCCGTGAGCCAGTTGGCAACCCATCTCGTGACGTAGGGGGTTTTATGTTCAGGCTGATGAGCTTGTCTATAATACCTGAGTGGGGAATGGTGTCAAAGGCCTTTGCGAGGTCTACGTAGGCTGTGTGGACCACCTTTCCCTCTATAGCCTTGGTAACCGTCTCAAAGAAGTCCACCAGGTTTAGGAGGCATGATCTGCCCTCAACAAAGCCAAACTGGGTAGGGTCCAGTGTTTGGAGGTTCCCAATGTCTCTGTTAATGAGATCCATGATGATGTGCTCCATAGCTTTGCAGACCAAGCTAGTCAGGCTTATAGGGCGATAGTTCCTGGGGTCTGTTGTGGCTCCACCTTTGTGGAGCGGAATAACCGTTGCTGTGCGCCACTCTGTGGGCACGTAGCCTGTGGAGAGGCTAAGTTTAAACAGTGTGTTTAGGTGAGGGGTTAGTTCAACTTTGAGCTCGTGTAGGATACAGCCTGGGACACCGTCCAGTCCCATTGATGCTGTGTTTTTGGCTTTGGAGAGGGCTGTTTTAACCTGAGTGTCTGATTTCAGGGGCACTACATTCTTCTGGTATAGTTATGCAGCCCTTTTGGGGTGAGAGGGGGGTAAGTTTGCACTGAACCCGTCTGTCAGGATGTTGGCTATATCGGTCGGTTCAGTGTATTTTGTGCCATTCTGCACTAACTCTGAACAGATCTGAGAATTGCCACTTAGATTCTTGACATAGCTAAAGAATGCCTTGTGGTTATCTTTGGAGTCCTTGGCAATTTTTCTTTCGAAGCTAGCCTTGGATGATTTTTATGAGGGAATGTAGTTTCTTGCTGATACTGATCATGGATGTCTTCACTTCTTGGGATTTTACTCTCTTTCTCTACTAGTTTTCTCCTTCTACTGTATAGCATGTTTATGGCAGGGGTCCACCAAACTGGTTTCCTTTTCTTGGAGGAGTGAGTCTTGGTTTTGTTTGGGATAGCATGATCCATGCATTCTTGTAGGTGCCCATAGAGTGCATTAATAAAGGATTTTGCAGCTTGGACAGCGTTATCCTTTAGCATGGGGGCTTTGAAACTTCCCACCTCGGTCTTAAGTAAGGCGAAGTTTGCTTTTGAAAGGTTTTTCACGGTGGTTTCTTTGACCGGTGGTGGTGGCAGAATGTGGATATCCAGAGTGATTAGTTTATGGTCAGATCTAACCAGTGAGGGGTTGACCTCCAGTGTGGAATAAGAAGTTATGTACTCACCATAACGTTCCATCTGAGTAGGTAGCTTCATTTGTCTGCAACCTGTGGGTCTTGGATCCGATATCGGATCCGAGCCGGCAACTTGTTTCAAGCTAATGGATTCGAGCTCCTAGCTCCTCCCTTCACCCATAATCCCCTGCTAACCCTCCATGACCTCAGATCGAGTTTGCCCCTCAATACTTACCCCAAAAAATGGGTATCCAACTACAAATAGATCCGCAAAAGGCCAGGGGGAAGGAGGGGGGGATGGTTGCAGACAAATGAAGCTACCTACTCAGATGGAACGTTATGGTGAGTACATAACTTCTTAATCTGAAGTAGGGAGTTCATTTGTCAGCAACCTGTGGGACAGAGTCCCCAGCTACCTGCACCTTGGGTGGCCATCATGGAAGGATATTGCGAAGCACCGCAGAGCCAAAGGATGCTCTCCCTCTGGAAATCGCATCCAGTTTGTAGTGGTTAATAAAGGTATGAGATGAAGCCCAAGTGGCTGCCGAACAAATATCATCTAATGGAACTCTAGACTTGAAGGCCGCAGAAGTAGAAATGGAGCGGGTGGAATGAGCACAAACTCCTTCTGGTGCGGGTCTCCCAGAGACTTGATACACCAATAGGATACATTGAGAAATCCAGCGTAATAAGGATACTTTTGAAATTGCTTTCCCCAAATTAAATTTGGCAAAGAAAACGAACAGCTGGTCAGACTGCCTATGGCCAGCTGTTCTATGAGTATAAAAGCGAAGCTGCCTATGAACATCTAATGAGTGCAGCTTGTACTCTCCCTTATTCTGATATTTAGGGAAGAAAACCGGTAAATTTATGGATTGATTTATGTTGGTTTCTGATGCTATCTTGGGAAGAAAAGAGGGATTGATCTTGAGGTACACTCTGTCTGGGTGAAAGATCAAATAAGGAGGCTTCACAGAAAGAGCTTGAAGCTCCGAAACTCTCTTTGCTGAAGTGATGGCTACAAGGAATGCTGTTTTCCAAGACAGGAATTTGAGATCTACTGAAGCAGCGGGTTCAAAAGGTGGAGCAGTCAAAGCTTGAAGAACTAGTGCAAGATCCCATGGTGGCACGGCTCCTTTATAGGGGGTCTAAGTAAGAAGGTGCCCTTGAGAAAGGTTTTACACAACTTGGCCGACATCAAAGGCCCTGTATCATGTCCCACATGGTAATGCGATATGGCTGCCAATTGCACTTTGACAGTTGAACAACTAGCGCCTTCCTGAAAGAGCTCAGTTAGGAAGTCTAATATAGACGGAAGAGGAGCCGTAAAAGGATCTAGATTATGATGCTCCGCCCAGATGGAAAAACGTTTCCATTTACTGCGGTACACTTTCCTGGTGGAAGGCTTATGCGCTGCCACAAGGATGGCTTTGACTGGTGAAGAGATACCGGGAGTCCTAACTAGGAGTGGAACTGGAGCAACCAAGCTGTCAGTTTCAGATTGCCCAGGTTTGGGGTCGGTAAGTTTGACGGATGGGAGATGAGATCCGGACTGGGATCTAGAATCCAAGGAGGATTCACAAGGTGAGACCACAGGTAAGGGAACCAAATTTGCCGGGGCCAGAATGGGGCAATGAGGATCATCCTGCTTCCCAACCGTGAGGCTTTCTGTAAGAGTTGCAGAATCAGGGGTAGAGGAGGATAGGCATAAAGTAGACCGGGTGGCCAAGCATGCACCAGAGTGTCTCTTGGAGTTTCCCCTGGAGGGGGGATTAGAGTGAAGAAATTGTCGCATTTGGTGTTTGATGGAGACGCAAAAAGATCGCAGCAGGGTTGCCCCCATATTGTGAATATCTGCTTCGCTACTAGTGGATTGAGAGACCACTCATACGGGGTAAGAAGGGTGCGACTGAGCTTGTCCGCTAGGATGTTGGTCCGTCCCGGAATGTGCGTTGCAATGATAAAGCGGTTGGTGGAGATCGCCCATTCCCATACTCTCATGGCTTCGCGGCATAGGGGGTAAGATCTGGTTCCCCCCTGTTTGTTGATGTACCAGACAACCGACATGTTGTCCAACTGAATCGCAATCATTCCTATGGGGAGGAGATCCTGAAGTGCTTGCAACGCCAACAGCACTGCTCTCATCTCCAGAACGTTGATATGCAGGGAGGTCTCTGTGTTGTTCCACGTGCCTTGGAATGTCCTGCCTGAATAATGCCCCCCCACCCGAGGTGGGAGGCATCCGTGGTCACCGTGGCGAGAGGGGGAGAGGTGCAGAAGGGACGGCCCGTATGGAGGTCCGAGGCTTGGAGCCACCATAATAGAGCCCTCCTGCAAGCCTTGCTGATAGCAATGGGGTGGTGAAGAGGAAGGGATAGAAAGGACCATTGCACTAGAAGTGTCCATTGCAGTACCCGCATGTTCAGATGGGTGCATGGAAGAAGCGTAATCGCTGCCGCCATGGAGCCTAGTGCCCTCAAGACCAATTCCGCTGGAGAAGTCTCTGATTGGAGGATAGCCCGCACATGGAGTTGCAAGTTCCGGATTCTCTCTGAGGTTAGGAAGGCTCATAGCTCTCTGGTGTTTATTCTGGCATTTATGAATTCTATGACTTGTGTTGGGGCCAGAAGGGATTTGTCAACATTGATGATAATGCCTAACTGTGGGGCTAGGCTGAGAAAGAAGTCTCTGGCTGAGCAAAGTAGATGCCTTGTTGAGGCGGTCAGGAGCCAGTCGTCTAGGTACGGAAAGACCTGTATTCCCTGGAGTCTCAGGTGGGCAGCAATCACTGCTAATACCTTGGTGAACACCCTGGGGGCTGTGGTGAGGCCAAAGGGAAGGATCCTGAACTGGTAGTGACTGGCTCCCAGCCGGAAGCGGAGGAACCTCCTGGATCGTCTGTCCATTAGAATGTGGTATTATGCATCCTTGAAGTCTATAGAGCACATCCAATGGTTTTCCCTTAAAAGGGGGAGAATAGATTGAAGAGTGACCATTCAGAATTTTTCCTTGGTTACTGACAGGTTCAAGCGGGAAAGGTCTAGAATCGGTCTCAAGTCCCCCGTCTTTTTTGGCACCAAAAAGAACCTGGAGTAGAACCCTAATCCGAGCTGGTCTTGGGGGACGGGCTGGATGGCTCTCTTTCTTAGCAGCTGCTGAATTTCTGCAGCTGCAGCCTCCCTCTGATCGGGTGGTACATCGGGGAGGTTTTTGAGTTTGGGGACATGGAGTAATGGTATTCTGTACCCTCTGGATATAATGCGAAGCACCCAGCGGTCTGTAGTGATGGACTCCCATGCCGCTAGGTGCTCCGAGAAGCACCCCCCCCGACTGCCTCCAGAGTGGAGCAGCCGGGCAACCCTTCAGGGCTGCTGTGCGGGCCGCTCAGAGAAAGGTTCTCTGGACCCAAAGTTTCTCGGAGCCCCTCTACCCCTGGAGCGGTGTCCTCCCTGTCCTCCTCTGCCACTGTAAGACTGGTTGTCCGGAGCGGGTTGGGAATGTTGTGATTTCTGGAACCACATCTTCTTCTGACCCTTTTGGTTCTTCAAAAAGGACCGCTGGGGAGCAGAGAAGTGGACTCAGACGGCAGACAACGTCTTCCCGTCCTTCTCGCTCTGGACAAGTGTCTCGCAAACCATTTTGCCAAACAGGGCAGAACCATCGAAAGGGGCGTTTGCAAAGGACGCTTTAAAGGGCTCCGCAAAGTCACAATGACGGAGCTAGGCCTGACGTCTCATGACTAGGCCTGCTCCGCTAGCCCTAGCGGCTCCCTCTGTGGCGTGGGACAATAGCCGCATAGAGGTATTAGAAATTGATCTCAGAGTATCCATTCGGGTGGAGTACAATTGCTTGTCATCCGCCGACATGGACTCAGGAGGGGAGGCAGCGTATTCTTTGATAAGATCCCGCTGCATCCTGATGACATGTGCCATACAGTTCAGAGACCTTACCGAGAAGGTCGCTGAACTAAAAACTCGCTTCCCTAAGCGGTCCATCGAGCGGGACTCCTTGCTCGGTGGATGGACTGAGGGGCTCTCCTGAGCCAATTTCCTCTTCGTGGCTGCCACCGTCAACATGGCATCTACGGGGGGGGCCCTTACTCCAGTGTGATTGGTCTGAGGGGGGGCTAAGTATTTTGTCTGCGTGTTTTGGTATTGGCTCCACGGTGTCCGGATCCTTCCATGCCCTGGTGGTAATGAAGTCCACCAGGGGATCGGCCGGAGGGGACACCCAAGAGGTAGATGGGCCTGCTTTGAATGCCTCCAGAAACATGGACTCGTCAGAGGAAGACTTGGGGGCAGACCACCCACCTTTGATCCTCAGCATCTCCATGATGTCTCCAAAGGAGACATCCTCAGAAGCGATCTTGGGGAGCCTTCCCCTTCGTCCAAGTCCGTGTCCTCGGTTAAGGACTCAGGGGAGTCCACATGCCTCCTCTTGCACTTATGCTTGCGGGGCACTTCCTCGGGGGGGCTGTCCGAGGAGGCCTCGCCAGCAACATCTTGTTCCAATGGAACCATCTGTGACATTGAAGCAGGCTGTCCCTTTGGCCGGGTGATGGAAGCCTGGCCCAGCAGAGAGGGAGTGCAGGGAGGAGCCGAAACAAGGACCGGGGGTCCGGATGCTCTCAACAGAGCCCTCTCCACAACATCGAAGGCCGAGGGAGAACCACTCTCTCTTGGATCCAAAAGTTGGCTCCCACTCGGATCCGATGAAGGGATCAAAACCGGTGCAGAGACCATCGGATCCGGGGGACCAGTGCGCTCCGACCTGGACGGAGCCAAAGGCACACTGAATCCCTCGGATCCGAAGCTTGGGCCACGGCTCCGAGAGGTCGGATCCGACAGGCTCGAGGGCAGGGTCGGATCCGAAGTACCGAGTACTGTCGGCGCCGACCCACCCCTGGCTCCAACGCTGCTCGGCTCCAAACGCTCCGAACCCGGGTAGCGGGTCGGAGAAGGAGCAATAGGGTGGAAAAAAGGTGTCAAGCTCCTCCCCGAAGGGGAGGGGAGGCAAGAGCACTCCCATCTGCAGCTGGGCCTGGATGAACCTTCGCATCATCCGGTCCAAGTCTGCATCGGACATACTAAAAGTAGATCTCAAAGAGGTCACCGAGGCAGGCCTGGAATGCCGCCTCAATGATCTCGATGGAGATTGGGCCTCCTCCTCCTTGGGCCCCGGGTAGAAACAAGGGGATCAGAGCAGAGGAGGAGGAGACCTAGAAGCAGTGGAGGGAGAAGCCCGCTTAGCTGGCGGGGCTGAAACGGAGGTCTCGGCCCGCCGCTTGTGGTGCTTCTCCCTCCGTTTCTCCCTCCTGGCCTCCCTGTCCTCCGGCGCTTTAGCGGGAGTTTGAGTCCCGGACGGAGGAAGGGGGGCAGGAATGGCAGCAACCACAGGCTGTGGTGGAGCCACGGAGAGTAGCGGAGGCCGGAGCCAAGTCCGGGGGTAAAAGTCTCGCCAAGACCAGCTTCGACCTCTGCTCTTTCAGTGCCCTGGGGTTGAACGCTGCACAAATGGTACAGCCTAAGGAGAGGTGTTCAACCCCAAGGCACCGAACCCATCGAGTGTGGCCATCAGCCGGGGAGAGCTTATGGCCACACTCGGTACATTTCGAAAAAATGGCTTTTGGGGCCTCAGCCATACTAAAAAGTAAAAGGTAGAACTACACAAACACACATGCCCCAAAAACACAACACACACACACTCACTAACGACCAAACAAAGGGAGGGAAAAAAAAACTAATTAAAGAAATATATTTTATACTAAAGGGTACGTGACACTTACACACTTTATATTTTTAAACAAAAAGGAAAAGTTTGACAGAAAAAATACACTTATCTGACAAATTATTTGCTGAGCTCAAAGGGATTCAGCTATCCACAAGCGCGGCAAACTAGATCTGGGGTCATGGAGGGTTAGCAGGGGATTATGGGTGAAGGGAGGAGCTAGGAGCTCGGATCCATTAGCTTGAAACAAGTTGCCGGCTCGGATCCGATATCGGATACAAGACCCACAGGTTGCTGACAAATGAACTCCCTACTTCAGATCACTAGTTGCCCATGTTGGTGATGACCAGGTCCAATCTGTTGTCACCTCTGGTGGGGGTGATGACCAGTTGATCCAGGGCGTTTTGAGTTTATAAATTCTAGGAAATGTTGGGCAAGGAAGTTGGTACTTGAGTAGTTCTCCCAGTTAATGTTTGGGTAATTGAAATCACCCAATATCAGGGTGTTTGGTAGGACCTTTATGTTTCCCAGTGTTTCCAGGAATGCGGAGTGGGGGTCCTGGGACATGGTGGGTGATCTGTAGCAAGCTATAATTTGAATAGCAGTTTTGCCAGTTGTTATTTGCACATGGATGACCTCTGAAGCATCATGCTGTGCCACTAACCTGGAGGTGAGTCTGTCTCTTCATACTTATCTAAATTCTGTTCTGGATGTAAAGTACTTCCTTGAACAATAATTATGCATGCTAAAGCAAGTTTGAAACATTAGTCTGAGTAACTGCTTCACATCAAAAATATTTAAAAAAAAGTAGTTCTAAAACAAAAAAAAAAGCAAAACAATGTAGTAAACAGTTCATTCTGTAAGTCAGTGATCATCTCCGGAATGGGCAATATCAGAAAAATGATGCCCTTCCAGGGGTGGTAGGGCTAGGGTCTCAAAGCACCCCTGGGTGGGCATTAATTCCCTGATAACTCCCATCCTGCTGGGCATTATTTTCTGATCACACCAGTTGTTCTTATTTTACATTCCAGTACCAATAGATATCATAGCCAGAATCCTCTGCAACCCGTCAGATCAACAAAAGCATATTGTCTGCAAGGCCACCCTATGAATAGGTCTCTCTCTCTCTCTCCAAGGAAGGTACTGTTTTCTTTCAGCTTTTAAAGCCTTGTTCAAGTGAAGCACACTATTCTTTATGCTAACCTTCTGAACACTGCATTATTGCCTACAGTACTGGGCAAGAATAGTACAGAAAAATCACAGCTAAATCTCTCTCTTCTGGCTCATACTGGTACTGTTCGCACTCAAAATGCCTCTGTTCACATCACCTATTAGCAAGCATCTTCAGGGTTTTTGATTTCACACACAATTTTCCAGCCTTACTGCATAGCTCTTCAGGGCATAGCTGGCCTGAAGAGCTTTAACATGAAATTACTGAAGCGCTGCTATATCTTAGATTTGAGGGAATGGCCACATTCAAAAATAGACTCTTTTCAGCCTTAACATATACTGTACAAAAGGGAGGAAATATTTATGATATTCCATCAATCTTCAAAATAAAGTATAATTTAAGGTATTACATCACTACATGCAACTCTATACTAAAGCTTTTGGGTGCCTTCCTCGTGAACTGTATATCCACTGAAGCACAAGAATGCCCCATATAAACAGGATGTACAGGTGTCAAATTTCAGAATTTTCTTGCTCTTGAATACTTTAGTCAGATGTCTATTCTACATTGTGACTTTAGTATCAGCACTCAGCTTTTATAGGCTCATAGGTTGGTACTAGACTATCGGCCCTAGAGCCTATACAAGCCTAGCCATAACAATTCCATGGATATTTCTTCCTACAATATTTAGCTCCCTGTACCACTGTCTAGCAGGGCGACTGATGTGATCCACAGGGTGAATTCCCTGGACCACTGTCTAGCAGGGTGACTGATAGGAAATTCACCCTGTGGATCACATCTCCCATCCAATCATCAAGGTTCCTTTTGAAGAGGGCTAAGGAGGCGCTCTGCTTGACATGTATGGGCAGTCTATTCCAGAGTATGGAGAGTCTCTGGGTCAGGAACCTATTGCAGCTTTGTGTACAGCTAAGTACCCATTTGAGGGCTTTGCCTTATTTTTTTCTCAAAATAAACACATATTTTTCTTGTGTCTGTCACAAAGAAGAAATGCAAGAGTGGTAAACGGATCCCATTCAAGGACTCCCACACAGCCTGTGTTTTTGTCTTGCAGAAAGAAAGTTCTTGTGTGGCATTGTTTATTGTTTACCCCCTAAACAATTTGTAGCAGGCTGAATAGCTTCAAAACTGTTTCTGGAGAACGAATGACTAACAGTCTTGGCTCAGACATTCATGGCTATGAACTATTCTTTGTTGAACACCCCTTTCCCTAAAAGTAAAGAAAAACATTAAATGAACATTTGTTCATCTTCAGAACCTCCACCAAGAGGTAAGAGAACCCCAACTCACTTCTTATTCTTGACCACCTTGGCAATGCCATTACTAAAGTTAACACCATGAGATAACTAGGAGTCTGGTTTGATCCCTCACTTAACTTCTACCATCATTTCAGAAACTCCTTACTCTCCTGTCCAACAAGAAATATTAGCAAAGGGATTATTCTAGCCTAACTTCAGTACTGCTTACCTCTTGTAGCATCTATCTACAAAAGAAACTCTACCACCATCCAAACTATCTGCAAATCTATCTACTGCTTCATTACCCTTTCCTCAAAGTATGAACACCACTGTCTTACACTAGCCAAAGCCAAATGGCTGTCAGTTCTACAATTAGCTAATCTATTCCTTGGCGGCTGAATGAAAACACCTCCTGCCCTTCTCTTTCCTCTAGCTTACTTAGCCTCCTTCTTGTAACCTTAGATCTCATAGCCAACTCAGGGCCTCTCTAAAACCAGACTTCATTGCTGTAACTACTGCCTTTCTATGCTTGAAGCAAAGCTCTGGAGAGATCTTCTCTCAAATCTTAAAAGTCTTCTTTAATTACTCCGCCTTTTGGTGGCAAATTAAGGAACATTTCAAAGTACATGCTGCTCGTAAATGCTCTGCTTCAGGTCAAATAACAATCTCTCCAATCGTTGACACATACTGCGTACAGTTTTTCACTACAGCATCTCTTCTTTGTAGATACTCTGATGATTTTACTAGTTTACAAAATCTGAGCTTCTGCAGTCTCCTAGTTTCAATGGGATAAGAAATAACTTAAGGCAACTCAAGCAATGTGGTCCACTGTTCTATTTTGAATGGAGATATTTTATGAAGCAGGAAAACTAACTGCTCTGCAGAAGATACAAACCCATAAAGCTGAACAGATGACGTGGCTAACCTATTTAAGATATGGTCTGCACAACCAACTGTAAAATGCAGAACTCTGACATTATGGTTCCTCACCAACACATAAGCCTTTACTACTTTCAAATGGAAAAGAAGAATACAGAAATACCTTAGTAAAAAGATACAAGGCCTATACAAGATTTCCTCCATGATGGACTGACTCATAGCCATGTCATATACTCTACATCCTATAGACTGGTAAGATGTGACCTGTGTCTACAGACAAGGTATTTTCAGACTCTTTACTGATGGATTTGCTGCACATCAGCAAGTCAAATGGCATCAGAAATACTCCATCTAGAGATCTAAGCATCTTTGGCAGCATCAATAGAATGGTTAGGAGGGACAGGTACATCTTAGAGAGGACATCGCTGCTATGGAACAAACTTCCATCCACATAAAACAAAGTTCCTCCCTGTCCATTTTCAAGAGCAACTTAGACCTATGGTTGGGAAAAGAATAATTGTGCAAAATCGTATAACTACAGATGTCCTCTTCTATGTTGCAGTATTCTTTACATATGGGAGGTCCTCCATCCAAGAGACCCAACGTCCAGCCAACATACAATAGCTTTTAGCTACTGCAGGTATGTGAGACATTGCACACATGGCCTGGCAAATGTCAGCCATAAAAGGACATCCACATGTACAATCCTCAGAACTGAAATGCACACCAGTGCAAGGATATGAAATAATATGCCATCCAAGGAAAAAACAAGATACAGGGGAGAAGGAGGGTGGGATAAAATACTGCAACATATAAGAGAAGGACATATATGGTTACGGTAAGATTTTACAACTGTTCTATGTCCTTCTAATCAATGTTGCAGTATTCTTTACATATGGGAGAATACCAAAGCATAGTACAAACCTTGGAAGGAACAGAGGGGCTTTCTACAAGCCATGGAGAATGGCTCTAGCAAACCCAGCCCTAGACCTAGAAATACTACCCAGCTTGTAATGTTTGGTGAAAGTATGAACAGAAGGCCATGTGGCAGCCTCTAAAATGGTACTAGTATCGAAGCCTTTAAAGAACGCATCAGAGGAAGCCACAGAGGTAGTGGATTGAGCCTCAACAAGAACAGGAAGACTCTTACCATTAAACACATAACAAAATTGCCCTAGAAATCCAAGAAGAAATTGTCTGTTTGGAAACAGGCAAACCCAAAGCTCTGGGATGAAAACAAACAGCTGATCAGACTTTCTGATAGCCCTTCATTTTATCCAGTTAAAATCGGAGTTGTCTGCACACATCCAAGGTGTGTAAAATCCTCTCACTGGAGGATCGAGGAGAAGGAAAGAAAGTGGGAAATTGATTAAGAGGCAACTCATTCACTGCCTTGGCCATAAAGGGTGGATTAATACACCTAGTACTAATCTATGAACCTAAGAGACCCTATCCTTATGAAAAACAAGAAAAGGTGGAGAAGCCATCAAGGCTTGAATCTCAGAAACCCTCCTAGCAGAGGTTAAATCTAGCAAAACTGTTTTCCAAGAACAAAATTATAAGGAAGCTGAAGCTGCAGGTTCAAAGAGGAATACAGTTGGCTTCTCTAAGACAATGCAAATCCCAAGGAGGTGGAACTTGTTTCCTGGGAGGCTTAATGTGAAGGGCACCTTTGAGAAAAAGTTTACTTCCAATTTGTAAGTCAAAGGTGGAGTCATGGCAGAGAGACATAAATGGCGGACAAGTGAATTTCACTGAATAAGCCAAACCACTCTTAGTAACTCACATAAATAAGAACCACTGTAACATCCACTGAAAATGGATCCAAATTATGAGAGACACACCAAGTTGAAAATCTTTTCAATCTGGATAAGTAAGATTTTCTAGTATTGGGTTTCCTGACCTCCTGCAGAACACTAACGCCCATCCTCAGAGAAAAGGTGTCTGAAAGGAATCAAAAGTTTATCACCCAGAAAGGCAGTTGTAAAGTTGACAGATGTGGATGAAGTAGAGATACCTTGTCCCATGTGAGAAGGCCCACTCTGTGAAGTAACTTGTGATGACTGCCCTAGGCTAAATGTAGAAAAGGAAACCAATGCTGTTTTGGCCAGAAGTACATCAGCAGCAAGACTTTTGGTTTGCCCTGCTGAAGTCTGAGCAGAACTTTTTGAATGAGAGGAAAGTGAGGGAATGCATAGAGAAAGTACAGTTTTGTACCTACCATAAATGTAGATGTTCGAGTGCTAATACAGCTGCAGTAATCAGAGATGGGTTCTCTGCCGTCAGGCGGGTCCTCGGTCGGCAGAATTCCAAAGTCTAGGTCCGGCGTCGGTTGTCGTCGCTTTCTTCCCTGACGTCAGTGCGACAGGGGTATTTAAGACACAGCCGATGCCATTTTCTTCAGTCTTTCTTGCCCCAGATGTCAGGTGCCCCCAGAAGGAAGGCAATACATAAATTTTATATATATAATCATGCAATGCAATATAATCAAAAATCAGTAGTTGCAAGCAAATACACCATAGAAGGATAATCCAATCAGGTTGTATGAGGAGGTGTTAGCCACTAGGCCTTTACCAAGAGGGGAAGGAGGGAGGAAAAAAACCTTTTTACTGCCCGCTGGTTAAAATTTGCCCAAAATTGGAACATCTTAACCAAAATTTAAATTTTCAATGGGATGAAAAAAAAGGAACTCAAGCAATGTGGTCCCTGCTTTTAAATGGGATATTTTATGAAAGGAAAACTAACTTTCGAAGATAAAAACCCCAAAAAGCTGAACAGAGGGGGTAACCTATTTGATATGGTCTGAAACTGAAAAATGCAGAACTCTGACATTATGGCCCCCCCCAAAAAAAGACTACTTTCAAAGGGAAAAAGAAGAATACAAAAAACCTTGTAAAAGATAAAGGCCTATAAAAGTTTTTCCCCCTGATGGAACTCATAGCCTGTCATTTTTACATCCTATAGACGGGTAAATGTGACCTGTGTCTACAGACAAGGTATTTTCAGACTTTTTTGATGGTTTGCTGAAATCAGAAGTCAAATATAGAAATACTCCATCTAGAGATCTAAGCATCTTTGGCAGATCAATAGAATGGTTGGGAGGACAGGTACATCTTAGAGGAAGCTGCTATGGAACAAATTTCCATCCAAAAAAAAAGTTTTGTCCTTTCAAAAACTTCATTTGGGGAAAAGAATAATTGTGAAAAATTTAACAAAGATGTCCTCTTCTATTTTGCAGTATTCTTTACATATGGGAGGTCCACCCAAGAGAAAGGGCCAACATACAATAGCTTTTATACTATATTAACATTGCACATGGCCTAAATGTCAAAAAAAGGCATCCCATACAATCCTCAGAACTGAAATGCACCCAGTGCAAGGATATGAAATAATATCCATAAGGAAAAACAAGATACAGGGGAAGGGGGGTAAAAAATACTGCAACATAAAAGAGAAGGACATATATAGGAAATTTTTACAACTGTTCTTGTCCTTTTTTAAATGTTAGTTTTTCTTTAAATAGAATCCCAAAGCTAGAAACCCCTTGGGAAAGGAACAGGGGGCTTTTGCCAGGAGAAGGGCCCCAGAAACCCCAGTTTAGAAATATAAGCTTGAAAATTTTTGGAAAAGTATGAACAAAACCAGTGGCAGCCTCAAAATTCTAGTATCGGGCCTTTTTAAAAAGAAAAGCTAGAGGAAGCCACAGAGGAGTGGATTAGCCAAAAAGAACAGGAAGATTTACCATGAAACACATAACAAAATTGCCCTAGAAATCCAAGAAGAAATTGTCTGTTTAAACAGGCAAAAAAGCTCTGGGATGAAAACAAAAGGTTTCAGATTTCTGAAAGCCCTTTTTTTCCAAAAAATCAGTTGTCTGAAAAACCCAAAGGTGTGAAAAAATCCTCTACTGGAGGTTTTGGGGAAGGAAAGAAAGTGGGAAATTGTTTAAAAGGGCAACTCATTCACTGCCTTGGCCAAAAGGGAGGATTAAAAAGGGGGGGGTACTAATCTGCCTATGAACCTGAGACCCTATCCTTATGAAAAACAAAAAAAGGGGAGAAGCCAAAAAGGTTTGAATCTCAAAACCCTCTAGAGGGTTAATCTGAAAACTTTTTCCAAGAACAAAATTATGGAAGCTGAAGCTGGTTCAAGAGAATCAGTTTCTTTCTAAGAACAATAAAATCCCAAGGAGGTGGAATTGTTTCCTGGAGGCTTATGCATAGAGTGGAACTTTTCGGAACAAAGTTTACTTTGAAATTTTTTAAGTCAAAGGTGGAGTCATGGCAGAGAGACAGAAATGGTGGACAAGTGAATTTCACTGAATAAGCCAAACCACTCTTAGTAACTCACATAAATAAGAACCACTGTAACATCCACTGAAAATGGATCCAAATTATGAGAGAGACACCAAGTTGAAAATCTTTTCAATCTGGATAAGTAAGATTTTCTAGTATTGGGTTTCCTGACCTCCTGCAGAACACTAATGCCCATCCTCAGAGAAAAGGTGTCTGAAAGGAATCAAAAGTTTATCACCCAGAAAGGCAGTTGTAAAGTTGACAGATGTGGATGAAGTAGAGATACCTTGTCCCATGTGAGAAGGCCCACTCTGTGAAGTAACTTGTGATGACTGCCCTAGGCTAAATGTAGAAAAGGAAACCAATGCTGTTTTGGCCAGAAGTACATCAGCAGCAAGACTTTTGGTATGCCCTGTTGAAGTCTGAGCAGAACTTTTTGAATGAGAGGAAAGTGAGGGAATGCATAGAGAAAGTACAGTTTTGTACCTACCATAAATGTAGATGTTCGAGTGCTAATACAGCTGCAGTAATCACAGATGGGTCGGCCGAATTCCAAAGTCTAGGTCTGGCATCGGTTGTCGTCGCTTTCTTCCCTGACGTCAGTGCGACAGGGGTATATAAGACACAGCCGACGCCATTTTCTTCAGTCTTTCTTGCCCCAGATGTCAGGTGCCCCCAGAAGGAAGGCAATACATAAATTTTATATATATAATCATGCAATGCAATATAATCAAAAATCAGTAGTTGCAAGCAAATACACCATAGAAGGATAACCCAATCAGGTTGTATGAGGAGGTGTTAGCCACTAGGCCTTTACCAAGAGGGGAAGGAGGGAGGGAAATCTGTACTGCAGCTGTATTAGCACTTGAACATCTACATTTATGGTAGGTACAAAACTGTACTATGTTCATCGTGCATACAGCTGCAGTAATCACAGATGGGTAGAATCCCAAAGCTACGCACAGGATGGTAGGCACTAGGTGGAACTTGGAGGAGCCAGAATGCCCTGCAACACAGCAGTGGCAAAGCCTGCTCTAGTTTTGGAGTATAAAGGTAGGTGGTAGTGTTTTGTGAAGGTATGCACAGAACTCCAAGTGGCTGCCTCCAAAATATCTTTGGTAGGTACTCCTCTGAGTAAGGCTGTAGAGGTAGCTGTGGCCCTTGTGGAGTGGGATCTGATGCCTGTAGGAACAGATTTGCCATGAAAGGAAATAACAAAACCGTATGCAGTGGCCTATCCATTTTGAAATTGTCTTTTTGGGAAATTGGTTTCCCCTTGAGCTCCTACAGCATAGGACACAAAGAGTTGTTCTGATTTTAAAAGGCTTTGTTCTGCCCAAATAATACGTAGCTGTCTATGGATGTCAAGGAATGTAGCAGCCTTTCCCCTTTGTTTTGAGGATTGGGGAAAAAGGTAGGTAAGTGTATGGCCTGATTTAAAGCTACCCTGGATCCCACTTAGGCATAAAGGGGTTGGTTGGGAAACCCTGTCCTGATGGAAGATGAAAAAGGGGCTGCCGCCATGAGTTCGAAACCCTACGAGCTGAGGTAATGGCCAGAAGGAAGGCTGTTTTCCAGGACAAATATTGCAAATCTGTTGAGGCAGCTGGTTAAAAGGGGAGGCAATGTTAATTTTTTCTAGAATGTAATTAAGATCCCAGGCTGGTATTGGTTGTTTCCTTGGAGGTCTTATATTCTTAGCCCCTCTGAGGAACTGTCTTAAGAGTGGGTGAGAAATAAGGGGATCAGTGTTGATTCTGCAGAAATGGCTGAGGAAATTTTTTTGATGGGGGAAAAAGAAAGTCCACTGTTAGCAGCTCAGCTAGATACTGTAATATGAGGCAAATTCAGTTTTCGGGGTCCTGGCCTTTTTTCATTCCAAGGAAAACCTTTTCCCTTTTGGGGGTAGGCTTTTTTAGTAGATGGCCTTCTGGCCTCCAAAATGACATCCTCATCGGAGATAGGGGGTTTTGTTTAAAATTTTCCAGACCCGATTTGTTTTTCTACGGAAGGTTTTACGGGAGTGAAAGACATTAAAGGGAAAAGGGGGGGTTTAGGTCCCAGGATGGGGCCCTTTTCTTGGAGGGAAATAGATTCCTTTTTTTTGTTTTAAAATTGGGGGGAAAGGGGGTGGAAAAAAAAGTTCCAAGAAAAAAAGGGCTATTCGGTTTGGGAAAAAGGGGAAAAATTTTCAATTGATGATTCTGTGGGAGGAAAATGTTGGTTCCCCCCGGGATTATTTTAAAATTTAATCAATTTTTGGATTTCTATTTTCTTTTTTCTGCCCCTTTTTTCCCCCCAAATACTGGCTTAATTTGACCCTTAGAGCCAATTCCAAAGTGAACTATTTACAGGGGGGGAAAAGTTTTCCGGTTTTTTTTTACCCCAAAACGGGTGGTTGCAAATAAATTTTTTTTACAGGGGTTTGAAAGTTAATTTCTTTTTACGCAGATTTTTTTGATTTGTAAGGTGCTTTTTTTTTGGGGGTTTGCCCCAAACACCCCAATTTTGGCCCCCCGGGGGTGGGGCGTCAACTTATTTCTTGACTTAAAAAACCCGTGTTTGGCTCTTGGGCCCAATGAAATTCCTTTTTTAAACAGGAATTTTTATTTTTTTTCCAAACTTCGGTTTAACCCTAGGTTTTTTACCAAAGTTTTTATGAAAGGGCCCGGGAAAAAAGATCAAAATCCTAACCCAGACCTCAATTTTCCTTCAGTATGGAATTTTTTATATTTTGAATTGATTAGTTCCCGTTTTTGAGGTCTTGGGGTTTTTTAACACCCAGGGAAATTTTTTTTAGAGGTGTTACCTGGCTCTTTTTTATGTGTACCCCGAGAAACAAATGTTACATAAGAGATTTCAAAGTATGGTTTTTTGTTTAGGAGGTCCTAAAAATTTGACCCTTAAGCTAGTAGGAAATGGAGGATTTGTAAACTCTGGGAGTAGTAAACCAAAGGGCAATGCGAGAATTGATATGGATTAATAAAAATTAACTTTGCAAATTTGCTATTACTAGGGATGCCTTTGGGCCCAAAGTTTCCGAAAACCCTTCCCAGATAAAACGTTAATTAAGAATTTTGGAAAGAAAAGGTTTTTTTGGGGGAAAGCCAAAATGGGTTAGTCGGTTTTTTTACCAAAAAGTTTGGGTAAAATTATTGTTTGGGAGGGATCTTAAAGTTTTTGTATACAAATTTGTATTTTGCCCCGTTTGATTTTTGGGGGGTTTGGAGCCCCCAGGAAAAAAAGAATTGAGCCCTGTTTATAATGAGGAATTTTTGGGCAATAGCCCAAATTTTTGAAAAATGCCAGTTTTAATGCTATAGACCCCCCCCCCCCCCCCCCCCCCCCCCCCCCCTTTTTTTTTTTTTTTTTTTTTTTTTTTTTTTTTTTTTTTTTTTTTTTTTTTTAAAAATTTTACCAGAAAACTTTTAAGTTTTATAAATTTAGCTTTTTCTTCCATTTTCGTATATTCCCAGCATTAAAAATCCCGAGTCCAGGGGATCTGAAGCATCCTGATAAGGATTTGTGATATAAAGGAGCCTAAAATCTGGTAAATGCAGATGAAAGCGGCTCAACCATTCTTACTAGATGTACTTTTGTGGTGCTGGCAGTTATCCGAGAATAAAGTTGTGTGACAAAAAGCAACAGGCGAGTTTGCTTCTGATTCACGGCTCGAGTCCAGGGGATCTACGCTTGCTATCCTAAGAGTTATTTTTAGGGATGGGGCCTGTGCAACAGACCTCTTGGGATGCATGGCTGATTTGGACTTAGTAAAGGCCTTTATGGAAAAGGAAGATGAGGGTCTAAAGACACCATGGGTGGAAGTGGACCTGTCCACGTTAGGAGGCTCAACACTCACAGTGGCTTCGGTAGCTGTTGTCTGGGTATGGGCCGAGGCACCTGCGGTCTCGGTTACAGGAGACACCGCCAAAGAAGTGCCGTTGGTAGTCAGGGGCTGCGTAGGCGCCTCGCTGAGAACCGGACCACGTGTAGCCAGTTTTGGCGTGGTGTCGGTGGAGACCGCGGACCTCGCGTGTCGGTCTTTGTCCTTGCGTTTTTTGGGCAAAACGGTAGTCGGAGTCTCCGACGACATTGACATTTTATAATCAAAAGCTTTACCAAAAAACTGCTGGGCGAACTCCGCCCGACGCTTAACAGTGCGTTTATTGAAAGTAGTGCAAAAGCGACAGCCCGAGACGTCGTGGTCTGGCCTAAACAAGGTATGCAGAGGGAATGGAAATCCTTATGCTGTATTTGCTTCCCACAAGAAATACAATTGTTAACTTTGTCTGACATCGGTCTGAGGCAAGAAAAGTTTCCCCAACGGGGTACTTAGCTTTAAAGAAGACTTCGGTTTCCAAATTTTCGTAATTTCAGGAGCTGGCCGACCGGCACTTGCGAACTGCTTCTGCTTCGGGCACCGTGCGGCAAAAAAGACTGAAGAAAATGGCGTCGGCTGTGTCTTCTATACCCCTGTCGCACTGATGTCAGGGAATAAAGCGACAACCGACGCCGGACCTAGACTTTGGAATTCGGCCGACCGAGGACCCACCTGACGGCAGAGAACCCCATCTGTGATCACTGCAGCTGTATGCACGATGAACATCATCCCCTTCCATGAGAAAGACAGGGAGCTCACCTTCCATGCCAGATGATCCGGGACGCTGGCACAAAAGAGGAAGTTGTCTGTACACAGGGGAGGCAAAAAAGATCCACTAGAGGAGTACCCCACCGATGGACCAAGTCAAGAAACACATCCCTGTGAAGAATCCATTCGTGGGATTGAGCTATGGACCTACTTAGTGTGTCTGCCACAAGGTTTTGGATGGATGTTTAATTGCTTGAAGAGTCACATTGTACTGAACTGCCAAATCCCATGCCGTGAGAGCTAACCTGCAAAGAAGGTATGACTTTGTCCCCCCTGCTTGTTGACATACCAAAGGACTGTGGTGTTGCCTGTAAACACTTTCAGAGGGTCTGGATGAAAGAGGGGATGGAAAGCCTGAGGAGCTAGAATGAGAGCCTTCATTTCCTTGATGTTGATATGCTCTTCCCTTTGTGAAAAAGAACAAAGACCCTGCACCTTCTTTGATGTCAAAGTTGTCCCCAATCTGTGTTTGAGACATCTGTGAACAACTCTTGACCTGGCTAGGGCACATAAAGAGGAAGGCCTGGATTCAGAGAAAATCGCTGAATCCACCAAAGGAGCTCAGATTTTAGGCAAGGGAGAAAAGGGAGCAGAAACTCCAGACAGTGTGCATATGCTGCATGCAAATTGATTTTAGGTACCACTGAAATTTCTTCATGTGGAGTTTTGCAAGGGGCAGCATAGTATTGCAGACGCCATGAACCCTAGTAGTCTTAAACTCCCCGGCTATAATGGATGGAAGATGCAGAAGACTGCAGAAGAAACAAGTGGGAGAGAATTCTTTCTGGTGGAAGAAAAGCCATCATGAGATCTGTTCTGAATCTGCACCCAAGGAATATGCGATCCTGAGAAGGGGAAAGAAATTATTATTTTTTTTTAATTAATGGTGAACCCCAAGCTTTGCAGGAGAGAAATGGCAAACTGCAGGTTTACAATTAACTAATCTGAGAGAGGAGCCAAAAAAGATCATCCAGGTATGGATATACCTGAATTCCCCTGACCCTGAGAAAAGCAATCACAAGAGCCAAGAACTTTGTGAATACCTTTGGGGCTGTGGAAAAGCCAAACTACAAGGCAGAGAACTGAAAGTGTAAAGAAGCCACAGAGAAATGTAAAAATTCCCTGTGGAGGGGGTGGATATGTATGTGAAGGTAGGCATCCTTGATGTCCAGAGAAGCCAAGTAAGCCTGAGAAGGAATCAAAGGAACCAAAGTCTATAAAGACAGCATGCAGAAAAAGTTGTACCTTTAGAAAGGTACTTAAATGGGACAGGTCCCGTATTGGTCTCCAAGGATGGTCTTTTCTGGGGACAAGGAACATTCTTGAGTAAAACCCCCAGCCTCTTTGGTCCAAAGGCACAAGTTGAGAAAGTAATTCCCTTAGAACCTGTGATAACAACTTCAACTGATTTGTTGGGGGTTAAGGAACACCTATGAAAGGAGGCAGGTTTTTCCAAGTCATGAAAAATCGTAGCAGATAATAGAAAGCAGCAAGGAATTCTGAGTTATATTTGCCAAAGCTAGAAGAGAGAGGGATCAAAGAGAAAGAGGAGTAAGATTTGGAAGAGGTTGGTAGTCACAGATTACCTGCACTGGCTGAAAAGAGCTGCTGAGATGAGGGACCTGGACCAGTTGTCTTAGGCTGTGGAAGTCTTTTAGTAGTCTTTTTAGATCTAGAAGAAGCAGAAGACAGTTGTGTCTGTCTCCTAATAAAGAAGTCTTTGAAGGAAAATTTGTGGAATTTTGGGACAGGAAACAAAAAAAAAGTGCTTCAAGTCTTGGAAGTTCCCTTCCCATTTCTTGTAAAGGACTTGAGTCTATAGCTGCAGTACTAAACAGAGCAGTGTTACACAGAGCTACATCCATCAATTTTGCTTTGATGTCATCTGGCAGAAGCTGAAGTCTCAACCAGGAGTACCTGCTAAGGACCACAGCCAGAAGCAGTTGCTCTAGATGATGCTTCAACTGCATCTTAAATGCATTTAATTGAGTGTCTAGCCACTTGAGAAGAAGCTGCTAAAAGAGACAATCTGATTTTTTTTAGGTCCAAGTCTGGAAGCTATGAAAGAGCTTGAGAGGCCTGTAAAAAAAAGGGCCAAGGAATACCTAGACACGAGTGTCTGACAGTTTATAACCCTGAAAGCCAAAGTGGCAGAAGTGTATACCTTCTTACCCAGCCTTTTTATCATCTTACTCTCCTTATCTGAAGGAAGAAACTTTGAAGATGTTAACAACCCGCAGGAATTGTCTGAAGCAGTGGATACAATAGCTGGAGGACTTTTATAAGGGAATATGCAGTCGTCAGGCACCTTGTAAAACCTGTCAGGCCTTTTAGGAGCAGAAGCTTGTGAATCTGGGGTCTTAGAAGTAGAGGAGAAAGCATCCAAAAATGCTGGCAAAACAGGTGGCACAGCAGAAGGCGATGCCATTTGTAAAATGTCATAATACCTTGTTTGCACTTCTGAGACCAGAGAGCAGTCCCATTTAAAAAAATCTCTCATCTTGTTAATGGTCTCCCAAATGAAATCTCATCCACCAGGGAATTTACACCATTGGAATCCTCCTCTGGGGAAGCATATTCTAAAGGGGAAGTAATCTGTGTAGAGTATGCTAAGGAATCCTCATTAGAGGAAGAGTCACATCATCAGATAACTCCTGTTCTCTAACCCTCCTAACAGAGGAAGTGAAAGATGAAACAGAAATAGCAGTGGAAGGCTTAAGAGTCACCAAAACCTTAATCAACCCCTGAGAGAATGTATCCCAGTTAAGACTGTGGAGAAGGGGCCTGAGAATTGCTTGTTTTTTGTTTTTTCTTAATATGAATTTCTGCATGACGACCACTGCAAGAACCCAACGTAGGCCTGGCTTCAGCAACATGACACCAGGATCTGTTCCCTAGCTGGAGTAAGAGGTACATCCCTGGTCCCTTTTAGCACTATCTGTGGTTCTCCTTGTCCATCCGAAATGGACGTCTGCGCTGTCTCAGAGGTCATACCAAGGTCAGATTCTTTAATGGGTTCTGAGGTGGTACTTGCTAGGAACCAGACCCAACCTCTGAACACAACTCTGAGTCTTCACTAACCTCAAGGGATATGCTGGCGGATAGAGGAGCAGCAGAAGAGGATTCAGGCCTAGGCTTACTGTCTTTCTTCTTTCAAAACTGGCTCGGACGAAGGACCCACAGAATCCTCCATAATGTCCTTAGCTAATCGTTTTAATCATTGATTCTCTAAGATTCAAAGCCGAAAGTCAGCTTCACAAACTCTTTGGGACAAAGGCCTGACAAATGGAGGAAGAACAATAGTTGTGATGTGGGCCTAGACAGAAAAGACAAAGATCATGGCTATCCCTATGTGGAATTTGCCTTCCACACCTATACTCGCCCTTCCTGGATGATATGAACTTAATAAAGAATGCAGTAGAAATTAAATAAATCCCCAACAGGGCACTTATCTGAAAGCTGGCAGCAACCAGAATCAGGCTGCAGACCAGTGTATGAGTCCAGCATTCCGAATAGCATCAGAAAAGTTCTGAGGATTGTATATGTGCAGATGTCCTTTTATGGCTGACATTTGCCAGGCCATGCATGTGATATCCCACATACCTGCAGTAGCTAAAAGCTGTTGTATGCTGGCTGGACTCTGGGTAATTTGGGTGGAGGATCTCCCATACGTAAAAAATACTGCAACACTGAATAGAAGGACATCAAAAAATTTACCCCAGGACTGTCCCCTGTACTACAAACAGAGAAATGCAGCTCCTAAATGCTTTATCCCATGCATGGGTTCCTTCAAATTATTTATGGTATAATCCCAGTTATTCTCATTAGGGGTAATGTATAATTATTGAACATGGAATGGGTAAGGCCAGTCTATAACCAAATGGGATAGGTTATTTCGAGCAGGTAAAAAAGGTATACTGGCTAGGCTTACAATGGCCCACAAGAGCAGCTAGCCTAGGACTTACCTATGAACCTGAATATAGAATGGTACACCATCACAATGGCAGGGAAGGACAACGGATGTCTTTCTGGATGAAGGGGATGCCAGCTTCCTTACTAGACCATACTGCAATGAAGAGGTATTAAGTATACACTGATCAAACGGCTACTTCGAAGACTTATTAGCAAAACTGATAGAATGAGCAGATTAAACTTATTACAAGTGGGGAAAGTTCATTACTAAATTTCTTGTCCATGCCCTTTAATTCTTCTTTAATGCACATCTAATATGTGGAAATATCAAGGTACTTCTGCTGAAGCTCCTCTGAAATGCAGAAAGCCTCAACCATGTTGGGTGTTCACAGTCAGTGTTTCAGAATGCAGTACAATCTTGGGAATTTATGAGGTTATGGACAGATTTCAAAGCATCTATACCAGTCAACATCAGGTTGACATAATGGGCAATCCTATCCTTATCTTACTAGCAAGGACACAGCCAGAGAGGAATTCCCTTCATTAGTGTGGCAAATGTTTGTGGTTAAGTTCCAGTATTCCAGGACAGAGGTGAAAGTTATCCTCTCTGATAGTGATCTACTGCAGTTGATCCTTATCAGATATTCTGTCACTCCTGTGCTGTTCAAGAAGCATCCAGTGCTAACATGGAATTATTTATAAGAAAAATAACTTTGAAAATTGAAATATTTCACTACTAACCACACGAGTAAGAGTGGTACACTTTTCTAACACATATAAGGCATGCTAACAATTCAGGCACAAGAAAGGAGGAATTGCCTAAAGTTGGGAATCTGAACAGTCTAGTAACCAAGAAAATTTGGTTGGTCTGTTTCCCGGGTCATATCCATGATCTCAACCTCCCCATATGAGATAAAAGGGGTCAGCAAATGATTGGTCGGAGGGGAGTGAGGCTGCTTCCAGAGATCTGTGGAGCAGTGCCCCAAAACCTAAAAAGGTTAGGGAAGAAAAGAAAAATGGGAGTGTACAGGGAGATACCTTAGTAGTCTCAGTTTTTTGTATCAGATTCCTATAAGGACAACAATGTCACTCTTATTTAGAGGAAGCCATGGTAACATACTTGATGGCCTGATTCTGAATCATCTATTTCTTAAGGCCCCACCAAACTTTGCAAATGACAAAAGGTTAATTTTAAGCTCAACAAAATCCAAAAAGCCAGCCAAAGATGTCTTCATTGACAACTCAGAGCTAACAGTAAATGGCGTTTCTAGCAACAAAATCCCTCAGAAGAGGGGTAAAGCAATTCTTCAGAGACCATCAGTAATGGCTTGTTGACTTGTTTAACACCAATCAGAGGTAAATGGAGCACATTGGCTCATCTGTAACATGGAAAACTATTACAGGACCCTGGGGTCTCTTCTCGGATGAAGGTTAAAGCAAAGAAAGGGAATCTTGTCTCTGTCAGGCAGGTTCTTGAAGTAGGCACAAACTGTGAAGACAGAGAAACAAAAGAAGCTTTACTGTTTACAACACTTATCCCAAAGACTCAGACTCTCTGTAACAAACAAGTACTGCTTCTTTCTTGAAGATGAAGAGGAGGAATGTCAATTACTTTGCTTCATGGATTTCTTCTAAAGCTTTCTGACAACATGCAAATGGCCCCTTGTTTACATTCTGGGAAAACACACAACTTTGAGGCTCATGGTCATGACTCCAGGCAGTAATGTCTGCACACACAACTTTTTTAGCAATGGAGCAGCATCAAAATAAAGCTGAACACGATGTCCTGCAGGAGACTACTAGAGATGCTTGCTGAGAAGATGGCATTGCTGGACATTTCAAATTAATTAAAATCTGCAGACTGTCTTACAGGTTTCAAACCAGTGCCCTATGTAACCTCTATTATTCATAACATAACATGCTTACAAATCATAGAATCATTAACAGGCTACTAGGCTAATGGCCCTAGGAGCCTTTTTAAGCATAGCCATTCATGCCCCCAATTTTCCCATTTATCAATACCAATGAGCTAGAACGGCTTTAGTATCTACAAACTGCCCCTGTACATAAGGACAAAGGCGACAAACCAGGGGTGAATTTGTGGCTTCCCATCCACTGGTCCAAGCTGCATCTGAATATGGTTAGGGAAGACTATTTCATATGAATGAGGAGTGTGTTTTAGAAAAGGGGTAATCTCTAAGACACATACCTGGCCCTCTGACATGTTTTGTTTATATCACAGACTACGTTTAGATCTTTAAATCAGGTAATTCTAGTACTATTTGATTTGCAGTGTGTAGTATTATTCATCAGGTCTGGATCAGAGAATGCCTTGTAGATGAGGCATAGATTGCCCCTCAATAGTCTGTAAGAGATCGAGTAAAGAGACAGGGTTTTGACGTGTTCCCCATAGGACATATTATTACACCCTGTATTCATTCATGAAGAACATCTGTGGCTGCTCTAGCTGTTGCAATTAACTGATCAGATACATGCTGAAGGGTGCACTGTACTTGATTATTGGTGTAATGAGGGCAGAAAATAGTGGGAATACAATCTCCTTAGATCTGGATGATATTCCCTTGCTCATAAGTTTTGCCATGAAAAATGATTTTTTTTCACTACCATGGGCACACAGTGATTAAAATTCAGATTACTGTCATCCTAAGTTCCCAAGTCCTTTACCACTGGGTATAATCTTAGGGGAGTGTCATCAATGTTGCAATTTGCAGGGCTGGTGGTCTTCACAAAGGGTATGATTATGCCATTTTATTTGCACTGCGTTTTAGGCCATGGTTCTGGAACTAGTTATTTGCCTGTGCAAGACCTTCCTGGAAGGGAGAAGAAGAAAGGATATCCTACACCTTTCTTGGGAATCAGCCAGGCTGACTGAACCCAGCTTACAGTCATCAACATATCTGGTCAGCCAAAGGCCCTCTACTTTTGCCTGGACTTCAGAAAAGAATCATTCCAATAACAGAGGCCCCAGTACTAGACCGTGTGGGACACCACTAGTAACAGGAGGTGGATTCCCCTCCCCTAACTTCATGTGTCCTGTCTGTGAGCTGTCTGGCTATCCATCGGGTGGCACAGGGATTTATGCCTAAAATTGTGCTGGTCTATAACTACTATGTGAGGTACTGTCTCAAATGCCTTTGCCAGGTCATGGTAGGCCGTATGAACTGTTCTGCCCTCGTCTACAGCTCTCTTCTCGAAGAAGTCCACCAAGGTTAGTAGGTATGACCTGCCCTTGACGAAACCAAACTCGGATGGGTCTAGTTTCTGAAGATTTTCTATGTCTACTTATCAGGTCCACAATACGAGAAAAACTGAAGCTCTAAAGTACTCCAAACAATATGCAAGCAGAGCTAAAGAACAAGTAGCAGTGTTGGTGCTGCAACAGGCTGCACACTCACATTTGGCGGCTGTAGGTTCTATTCTCAACTCCAGGTAGAAGAACTGCCGACAGTGCAGTGTAGCATAAGGGGAGTTATGCACTCAAGTGTTTGTCCCTCACATGAGACATTAAACTGGGATCCCATCTGCTGGAATTGGTGGTAGCTCAGGCGGATGTAAAACATACCATGGCACGTATCAAAAAGAGTAGAGAAGTTCCCTGATGCCAGTATAAATACCACCCCTCCAATCTCCCATAAAAGGAACCTGCTAGGCTATCGGGACTAACCCAGTCGACAAAGGACAAAAAATAAATGAAAATTAAAATCAATAATCTCACAGATTTACCTTTGAAGAAGGAATGAATCTATGTTCCAATATCACCAAGATCAATAATAAATGATACACAAGTCAAAAAGGATCAGAATGAGCAAGACCTCTATGAACCACAGTCCATTAGTACCCAGACAACATACACATACATTGTTCTTTCTTCTGATTCAAGTATATATTTTCATACATTCAAACAATAACTTAAAAATCCATTCACATA